>NW_022436955.1:1939105-1960785 GCF_009761245.1 Sapajus apella | reverse complement strand
CCTGGGTTCAGGCAATTCTCCTGCCTCAGCCTCCTGAGCAGCTGGGACTACAGGCACGCGCCACCATGCCCAGCTAATTTTTTGTATTTTTAGTAGAGACGGGGTTTCACCATGTTGACCAGGATGGTCTCGATCTCATGACCTCGTGATCCACCCGCCTCGGCCTCCCAAAGTGCTGGGATTACAGGCTTGAGCCACCGCGCCCGGCCTTACTCTGTCTTTATAGAATTTCCTAGGGAAGAATTAAGAGGGTTTCACCTGCTCCACTTGCTTTATTTTATTTTATTTTTGAGACAGAGTCTCACTCCGTTGCCCAGGCTGGTGCGCGGTGGCACAATTTTAGCGCTCTTCAACCTCTGCCTTCTGGGTTCAAGCCATCCTTCCTCCTCAGCCCCCTGAGTAGCTGGGACTACAAGCATGCATCACCACACCCAGCTAATTTTTGTATTTTTAATAGAGACAGGGTTTCTCCATGTTGGCCAGGCTGGTCTTGAACTCCTGACCTTAAGTGATCTGCCCGCCTCAGCCTCCCAAAGTGCTGGGATTACAAGTGTGAGCCACTGCGCCTGGACTTGTTTTTGTTTTAAATGTTTGTGGGGGAATGTAGAGATGAAATTGGTGGTTCTGTTTGTAGTGACCTGCACAGTTGCTCTCCCACTGTAACTGGTATATGACTTCGGGGGTGTGGGAGGAGTGTTGCATGTGGGAAATTTCTAAGGCTGATGTAGACATAATCTTGGGGTCTGTAGCAGCTCAGCAGGAATGAATGAGCCCCCTGCTGGAGTTTCTGAGAGCTTCGTGAAAACACCTATAATTAGTATCTCCTCAGTGAGACTGTTTTTACGCTTTAACTAAAGCCATTAATTCCATCTTAACTGCATGAAGCAAACACAGGAATAAGGAGGGTGAGGAACGCGGCCTTAAGTCTGGAAGTGGAAGCAGAAAAAATACTGAAGCTGAGAATATACATTAGTAAACTCTTATTTTTGGTGTGTGTCTTCAGTGTTGACATTTCTGGAAAGGCTTGTATCTCCTCTTTGGGATCAGGCACAATGTTATCTTTGCTGCCCACCGCAGTGTAAAGTCGTAGGGTAGTCATGGCTTCCAGGAAATCTCTAATCCTCCTTCTGTTTCAGAAACTGTTCACGTACTTTCTGAAACAAAGAGGTGGATATGGTCCTATGTATTATATTAAGACAAGAAGAATGTAAAATAAAAGCATCTGTTTGCCTTTTTTGTTATAAAAACAAATACTTCATAGGATATTTTTCTATGCATTTGTCTGTCTTGATATATAAATTGGCTTCAGCTGTTTCTGTGTTCCAGGGACGGGAAGGCTTCTTCTCCTAGGGGTAAAGTGCTCTGTGCCTGGGCAGACATATCATGGACATTTGGGTTGCAATGAGGCTCTAAGCCTAAAAGAAACTAAATTTCTTTGCTCATTCAGTATCAGGAAAGCTATAAAAAAGAAAGAAAGAAAGAAAGAAAGAAGAAAGAAAGAAAGTAAGTAAGTAAGTTATTGCAGCACTATTCACAATAGCAAAGATTTGGAACCAACCCAAATAACTATCAATGATAGACTGGTTAAAGAAAATGTGGCACATATACATCATGGAATACTATGCAGCCATAAAAAAGCATGTATTCATGTCCTTTGCAAGGACACAGATGAACCTGGAAATCATCATTCTCAGCAAACTAACACAGGAACAGAAAACCAAACACCATATGTTTCTCTCATAAGTGGGAGTTGAACAATGCAAACACAGGGAGTTGAACGATGAGAACACAGGGAGGGGAACATTACACACTAGGGTCTGTTGGGGGTTGGGGGGTTAGGGGAGGGATAGCATTAGGAGAAATCTCTAATGTAGATGACGGGCTGATGGGTGCAGCAAACCACCATGGCACATGTATACCTATGTAACAATCCTGCACGTTCTGCACATGTATCCCAGCACTTAAAGCATAACAAAGAAAGAAAGAAAGGAAGTTTTAGAAGGTTCTGGGAGACTTACAAAAGTCAGAAATAGGCTAACAGTCTCAGAAGGCCAAGCTGAAGTCAGGGGACCTAGAACAAGATTTGGAAGCTTATAGGTTCCAAGCTGTGCTAAGGAAGAAGAGACAGTATCTTATGCATGGTGATTCCTGGCCTTCACGTTTAGTCTTTCCTGAGGATGTTGGCAGAAACCAGAACATATGCTTCTCTAAAGATCCTTGGAAGATACACAGCACACAGGGAGAGTGGGCCTGTGTGGCTCTGCCTTGGAATTAAAGCATTGGTGTATCTTTTGCAGGTGGATTTTGTGATATGTGGTCAGTTGTAGGCATTACTAATCAATAGCAATCTGTCAGATTCATTGGTATCAGGGTAAATGCTGGGCTCACAAAATTAGGAAGTGTTCCCTGCTGTATTTTCCGAAAGAGAATTGAAGAACTGGAGTTATATCTTCTTGGATTGTTTGACAAAATTCACTAGTAAAACCATCTGGACCTAAGTTTTCTTTTTTGGAAGGATTTTAGCTATGAATTCAATTTCTGCTAACAGATATAGGACTATTTAGTCTGTCTATTTCTTCTTGGGTGGGCTTTGGTAGTTTGTGGCTTTAAGAACTTGGCCTATTTCATCTAAACTGTCAAACTTATGTGCACAGAGTTGTTTGTGATATTTCCTTATTATCCTTTTAACATCTGTGAGGTCTTTATTATATCCACTCTTTCCCTTCTGATATTGGTAGTTTCTGTCTTCTCCCTTTTTCTCTGTCAGTCAAGGTAGCAGTTTTATCAATCTTTTCAAATAATCAGCTTTTGATTTTATCGGTTTTTCTCTTTTTTTTTTTTTTTTAAACATTTCCTTTCCCTTTCCTTTCCCTTTCCCTTTCCCTTTCCCTTTCCCTTTCCCTTTCCCTTTCTTTCCTTTTTTCTTTTCTTTTCTTTTCTTTTTGAGACAGGGTCTCTGCTACCCAGGCTGGAGTGCACTGCAACTTCCACCTCCTGGGCTCAAGTGATCATCACACCTCAACCTCCAAAGTATCTGGGACCACAGGGGTGTGCCACCATGCCAGCTAATTTTTGTATTTTTTTGTAGAGCCAGGGTTTCACCATGTTGCATAGGGTGGTCTCAAACTCCTGGGCTCAAGCCATTTGTCCACTTTGGCTTCCCTAAGTGCTGGGATTACAGGCATGAGCCACTGTGCCCAGTCATTTTCTTTTCTTTTTTCTTTTTTTTTTTAGAGACGGGGTCTCGCTATGTTGCCCAGGCTGGAGTGCAGTGGCTATTCACAGGCGTGATGCCACTAGTGATCAGCACGGGAGTTTTGACTGCTCCATTTCCGACCTGGGACAGTTCATCCCTCCTTAGGCAACCTGGTGGTCCCCAATTCCAGGGAGGTCACCATATTGATGCTGAACTTAGTGCAGACACCCGATCGGCATAGTGCACTACAGCCCAGAACTTCTGGGCTCAAGCCATCCCCCAGCCTCAGCCTCCCGAGTAGCTGGGACTACAGGCATGCGCCACTGCACCCAGCTCTTTTCTTTATTTAAATTTTAATTATATAGAGACAGGGTCTTCCTATGTTGCCCAGGCTGGTCTCAAACACCTGGGCTCAGGTGATCCTCCCACCTCGACCTCCCAAAGTGCTGGGATTACAGGTGTGAGCTCCTGCACCCAGCCCTATTTTTTCCATTTTATTAATTTCTGCTCTTAATATTTTTTTGGGTTTTTTTTTTTTTTTTTTTTTTTTTTTTTGGTGTCTTGTTCTGTCACCCAGGCTGGAGTGCAGTGGCATGATCTTGGCAAACTGCAACCTCTGCCTCCGGGTTCAAGCAATTCTCCTGCCTCAGCCTCCTGAGTAGCTGGGACTATAGATGTATACCACCATGCACAGCTAATTTTTGTATTTTTAGTAGAGATGTGGTTTTGCCAGGTTGGCAAATCATCCCATCTCCTGTCTCACCATCAGTTGTAATCTTGGCTGCCATTATTCTGAGACCTACGAAAGGGCGGGAGGCCAGAGGTCTCAGTGTTCTGAGTGAATTTCGAGTCATTTCTGGGTTTCGGGTGTGGTGCTTCCTCAGCCCCTCTGGGCCAGGTGGTCCGAAATCCAGATTCCTTAACACCTTTTGTCTGCTGTTTTTTTCCTCTTCTATTATCTTTATTTTTATCGATTTTTATTTTTTAAATCCTTTATAGTCATTTCATTTGGGTTCAGGGTGGCATGGAAATGAATCCAAACATTCAATCTTCAGCTAGAAATCCTATAATTAATATTTTACTTCAAGAGGTTTAGTTCAAAGCATATTTCCATTAGGAGAAAAAAATTGTTCCGTAAGCCCCAATGAGCCAAACTAGGAGAGACTAAAGGGACCTATAAAGCGAAAAGATTCTATATTCCTCTTACAGGGGTCGAATAGCAATTCTAAGTAGACTGTCAAAAGCCAAATATGTATACTGTAATTTCTAGAGCAATTTTAAAACTTTTTTTCGTATAGAATAGAAATTTTTTTGTAAAGAATTCAAATTAGTATGTTATAGTATATTTCTTTGTATAGAAACACTATATAAATACACACCTAGAAAATCCTGAAGACAAGCAAAAAAACTTAAAACAATTTTAAAATAAGAAATATAATCAAAACCCAATAGATACATTAAAATGGCATACTAAAAGTATTCAGATAATCTCCCAGGCGCAGTGGCTCATGCCTGTAATCCCAGCACTTTGGGAGGATGAGGTGGGTGGATCACATGAGGTCAGGAGTTCAAGACAAGACTGACCAGCATGGTGAAACCCATCACTACTAAAAGTACAAAAATTAGCTGGGTGTGGTGGTACACGCCTCCCAAGTAGCTGGGATTACAGGCATGCACCACCAAGCCCGGCTAATTTTCTATTTTTAGTAGAGATGGGGTTTCACTAAATTGGCCAGGCTGCTCTCAAACTCCTGACCTCAGGTGATCCTCCCACTCGGCCTCCCAGAGTGCTGGGATTACAGTGTGAGCCACCACTCCTGACCCCATTAACTATTTTCTAAACACCTCTACCCATATCTTCTATAGGCAGTGAGTTTATGTTCTCCTTCCCTTCGTAAGACAAAGGACACCAACTCTGTAGTTTAAAAGACTACATTGACTTTCAAATTCTTAGAGAAGTGCCACCATGAACCCTCAGAGCACTTAATAAGGGCTTTAAAATAATTAAATCAGTAATAACAAAGTAAAGGCCGTCACAGATGCACACACACAGCATTTTGTTTCAATCGATCTGGTGTGTGTTAAGTTGGAATTGTCATTATCTACAAGGTAATTTATCTCCATTAAACTGGTCTGTAGAGGATACATTGATGAATGAAATCTGGGTTTCATTACTTTGTTTATTTACAACATACCCTTTCTACTGAGATCACCAATTATTAAGAAACTGTTATGGTAGTTGCCTTAAATTGGTTAACTGGGTTTCTGTCTCCAAAAAGGCTTAAATTTAGACAGGTTAGAGCCACAGACATAAACCTCTAAAGCTTATTACTAACTCCTCTGCTAATCCCTGTACTGCCTGATCACTCAGCTACTATTGTTCTCTGCTTATGGAAAAGCACATAAAAAGTGTAGTACTTACCATGACATCTCCGGGAAAGAACAGTTTGAGGATTCTAGGATTAGTGTTTAAGTGGAACCGGGGAAGGGAGAAGAAATGAAATCATCATAGAATGTTCTCATGAAGCTTAATTTTATGTGAATATTTTCCACCTTGAAAACAAAGTTTAAGGTCACAGTTGCCAGGGAATATCTTTGTTTTTATTTATTTATTTACAGAAAACCTCTAGTTTTTTGTTATGGCTGCCTGAAGGTGTCACACACATTAAGTCCTAAGACATGCTAAATCTTTTTCTTAAAAGCCCTATGTAAAAAAAAACAACAAAAACCAAAACCCTACGTAGCCATTCTTAGAGCATCTTTTTAGCAAGAGAGACATTTTAGTAGTCTGCACACAGAATTGGAGATCAGATTCATATGGGTATATTTTAATTTTAATTTTTTGAGACAGGCCTCATTCTGTCGATCAGGCTGGAGGAGCAGTGGCTCAGTCACAGCTCACTGCAGCCTCAAACTCATGGGCTCACAAAATCCTCTGGACTCAGCCTTCCCAGTAGCCAGGGCTACAGGCATGCACCACTATGCGCGGCTGATTTTTAGAATTTTTTGTAGAGATAGGATCTCACTATATTGTGCAGGCTGGTCTGCATCTCCTGACCTCAAGCAGTCCTCCCACCTCAGCCTCCCGGAATGCTGGGATGAGTCACCATACCTAGCCTCCATACTGCCATCTTGATGCTGGTCCTGAATTTCGGCACTTTCTGTGTGGTCCTTCTTAAGTTGGCTAAACCACTCTCTGTTGCCCTCCAGCTTTTTTTTTTTTTTTTTTTTTTTTTTTGGGGGGGGTCCTGCTCTGTCGCTAGACTAGAGTGCAGTGGTGTGATCGTGGCTCACTGCAACTTCCGCCTCCCTGGTTCAAGCAATTCCCCCGTCTCAGCCTTCTGAGTAGCTGGGATTACAGGTGCACGCCACCATGCCCAGATAATTTTTTGTATTTTAGTAGAAACAGGGTTTCACCATGTTGGTCAGGATGGTCTTGAACTCCTGACCTCGTGATCCGCCCGCCTCAGCCTCCCAAAGTGCTGGGATTACAGGCGTGAGGCACCACGCCCTGCCATTGCTTCCAGCTTCATACTAAAGAAAACAATGAAGAAATAACAAAGCTGGGACACCTCTTACTTCTCAAGGGCATCATCAAAACAAATGAATGTTCATCTGAACAAAATGAGCTTCTAGCTTTAATGGACTCTCCAAAATGCATGGCAGCTTCAAGGCATTAGACAGGAAATAACAATAATAAAACTTTGATTTCTTTACAAAGATGATCCAACAATAATTTCTCAGAGTATTTAAAAATTGTTTTTGCAAAGAACTCTTCTGGCATCCAGGCCAACCATGGTGGTTCATGCCTATAATCCCAGTACTTTGGGAGGCCGAGGCAGGTGGATCACTTGAGGTCAGGAGTTCAAGACCCACCTGGTCAACATGGCAAAACCCCATCTCTACCAAGAATTAGCCAGTTGTGGTGGTGTGCACCTGTGGTCCCAGCTACTTGGGAGGCTGAGGCATGAGACTCTCTTGAATCCAGGAGGCAGAGGTTGCAATGAGCTGAGATCAAGCCACTGCATTCCAACCTGGGGACAGAGTGAGACTCTGTCTCAAAAAACAAACAAACACTCTTTTGGCATCTGGACTTAATCTAAAAATATATTATTGAACAATAAGGTCAGAGGAAAAGAAAAGTATCCGTGTTCTCTTACACAATCATATCATCTGCAAATTTCTTTCATGACCCGCCTCCCCTGCTTATAACAGAAAATTGGGCAGCCGTGTGTGTGTGTGTGTGTGTGTGTGTGTGTGTGTGTGTGTGTGTGAATTCTACAAATCGACGGAATCAATTTGTGGAATCTCTGATCTTTTTCTATCCATAGAACACTCCTAACACCAAATGTGTGTGGTTTCCCCCCCACACCAATCAATCCTCTGTGACACCAGCTGTATGTCCTACAATTTTTAAAAATTATTTTTTATGGACACAGGATTTTTACCATGTTGCCCAGGCTGGTCTCAAACTCCTGGGCTCAAGCAATCCTTCCATCTCAGCCTCCCAAAGTGCTGGGATTATAGGTGTGAGCCGCCTCATCCAGCCTAAATATATTTCCCCTCCTTCCCTCCCTCCCTTCCTTCTTTCCTTCCTTCCTTCCTTCCCTCCCTCCCTCCTTCCTTCCTTCCCTCCCTCCCTCCCTTCTTCCCTCCTTCCCTCCTTCCTTTCTTCTTTCCTTCCTTCCTCCTTCCTCCCTCCTTTCCTTCTTTCTTTCCTTCCATCCCTTCCTCCCTCTCTTTCTTCCTTCTCTCTCTCCCTTACTTCCTTCTTTCCTTCCTTTTCTTCCTTCCCCCTTCCTCTTTCCTTTCCTTTCCTTTCCTTTCCTTTCCTTTCCTTTCCTCTTCCCTCCCTCCCTCCCTTCCTTCCTTGACAGAGTCTTGCCCTGTCACCTCAGGCTGGAATGCAGTGGTGCAATTTGGCTCACTGCAACCTCCACCTTCTGGGTTCAAGAGATTCTCATGCCTCAGCCTCCAGAGTAGCTGAGATTACAGGTGTGTGCCACCACACCTGGCTAATTTTTGTATTTTTAGTAGAGATGGGATTTTGCCATGTTGGTCAGGCTGGTCTCCAAATCCTGGCCTCAAGTGATCCGCCCACCTTGGCCTCCCAGAGTGCTGGGATTACAGGCATGAGCCACTGCATCCGGCCTAAATAGATTTCTCATACCACAGAATCACAAAGGAAAACAAACTTCTTTTTATAGGTCATTTCTTTGTTTAGCTCATAAAAGAGTTATCCCAGGTCACAGTAAAGCTCATGAAATTCACGTAAGTAGAAGGTTTCTCAAAACCCACCCTGGAGTGTTTGTTTGGGAAAGAAATTGTACCTGTCAGAAGGAAACGAAAGTGAATGGGTGGCACAGCCTGGAACCAGCTGCAGGGGTGACACTTCTAATCTGCTTTTCTCATTCTCGTTAACAACCAGATGGAGTGGGGGAGAAAGGAGGGAGGATGGGCTGTCTGTGACCAGCTTCCTTAAAGGGTTTGACATGAGAATTTGCATCTATTCGGGCTGAACAGCACGGTCACTCTCCGCCCAGGTGGCGGGTTTCCCAGCAGAGGTTGCATTCCAGCGTCTGCAGAGAGTCCACTTCGGTTAGGGTCACCCTCCACCTGCCTTCTTCAGCAATCAAGATTTTTATTTAGAAAGCCTGCAAAGCCCTGCGTCCAGGTTGGAGGCAGCCAGGAGCCCACAGGTAGGGAAAGGATGCATAGCTCATGGCTCTGTCTGCTTCTCCTGGCCTTATTTGAGGTCTGGAACCAGGAGCCCCACAGTGCTCTCTGGGCAGCAGAGGACCCAGCAGTGTGGTCCTCTACTGCCCAGCTGCACCCAGGGACAGGGGTGGAGTTCTCCCTCCACCTGGCCACCACCAGCCCGTGGAGGTCCAGCCCTTTCCTGCTATGGTGGGGAGGGAGTGGGCACAGGCTTACAAGGGTCCTGGCATGGCAAGGAAGGGTCTCCAGGTCCCTTGCCTCATCTCCTTTTCCCCCATCTCCTCTCCTGTGGGGCAGGGAAATCAAACGCATTTCCTCTGTTCTCTTTCTCATCTTTGTTTTCACAAAAACTCCACAGCTCTCAGGGCACCCCCTTCCTTTCGCAAATATTTATAGAACCCCCTGTAAGTGTCAGACTTTACCAGCTGCCCGGGAGACACTGGCAAACAATATAGGAAAAGATCTCCGCCGCTCAGAGGCGAGTCTCCCTCATAGAGGAGAAGAGGGAGTAAATAATAGGCACGAAAATACATTGACATTTTGTCTGTTGGAAGGTGTTAAATGCGATGACTAAAAAACAAACACGAACCAACCAAACAGCAGAGTAAGGGGTGCCAAGAGCTGGGGCAGAGGTGGAAGACGAGGAGCGAGCTGTGGTTTTAACTGAGGAGATCAGGGAGAGTCTTCTTGAGGAACAGGCGCCTGAGCAGGTGTGGAGGGAGGGAGGGAGCCCTGTGGATATCTGGGGAGAGAGTGTTCAAGGTGGAAGAACCCATGCCAAAGCGCTGGGGCTGTCTGGCAGATTTTAGGAGCAGAGCAAAGGTGTTGGGAGGGATAGGAGGCTTGGAGCAGAGAGGGCTTGCGTGCCACTGCAAAACCTTGGTTTTTACTGGAAGCGATATGGGGACTGTTGGGAATAGATGTTGGATATAGATGCTCAGTGCCACAAAGAAAAATCAGCACTGAGACAAAGGATCTTTCAGCAATGCAATTTTTGCTTCCTGAACTGCAGGAGGGGTACTCTCGCTAGCCATCTTGCCATAAGAGTGGCACAGACGGCTTTGGGCAGAGAGTGATGTGATTGGCTTCGGTTTTAACAGGATCACTCAGGCCACTGAGTTGGGAGGTGATTGCAGCAGGTCAAGGACTATTGCAGGAGTCTAGGGAGAGATGGTGGGACAGTGGCGGTGATGAGAAGCGGGCAGATTCTGGGTCATATTCGAAGGTCGAGCCAGCAGGAGTTGTAACTGAGAGGATGTAGGGTGTGAACGAGAGCGAGAGTCCACGATGCCTGCCGTGTGCACGGAGTCACAGGAAGGATCCAGGTGCTATTGACTGGGATGAGAAGGCTGGAGGAGAAACCAGATTTGTGGGGAATGAAAATCAAAGTTCCAGTTTGGACATCGAATTCCCACTTGGCTGTCAGGAGCCTAGTTCACTTAATTTTTGTCTCCCTGCTATAAAAATTCTAATTCTTCTCAAGACCGTACGGGCTGCAGAGGAGATGCGCTGGCTAAATGACCCAAAGGGCAACATTTCAAGAACCCTGCTGGTGACTTGGGTCAGTCCCTGGAAACTGAAAATCCTGTCCTCAAAGCCTTTTAATTGCTGAGCTAATGACTGAATGCCTGCCTTGTTCAACACCATAGCCACTGCAGGGTCCAGCTAGGAATTGGTGAACCAAGCAGAAAATTCCAGGGCACAGGCTGCTGTGGGCTCCAGAGTAGAAGACTGTGCTCCTGCAGCCTCTTAGAGCGAGACGGGCTGCAGGCTGCCATGTTTGCTGTTCCAGCCCTGGTTTGGCTCTGTTCGAACACCTGGGCCCTGCGGAGGGGGCGGCGGGAAGAGTGGGACAGAGACCCCAGCACAGGCCAGGAGGAGGCCCCCGGCTGGCCCAGCCCTACCACCTCCAACAAAGATATTCTTGCTGAACTCCAATGCCCCTCCGCAGGGAGCATCCTGATCTCAGAGACACAAGGCTATGGCTTTCAGGTAAGGGACCTGCACCAAAACTTGCCAATGGGTTTCCTTTTTTTTTTTTTTTTTTTTTTTTTTTTTTAATGCTCCCCACCAAGACAGAGTCTTGCTCTGTTGCCCAGAGCAGAAGTGTAATGGAGTGATATTGGCTCATTGCAACCTCCGCCTCCAGAGTTCAAGCAATTCTTCTGCCTCAGCCTCCCAAGTAGCTGGGATTACAGGCGAATGCCACCACACCCAGCTAATTTTTGTATTTTTAGTAGAGACGGGGTTTCACCATGTTGGCCAGGCTGGTCTCAAACTCCTGACCTTGTGATCTGCCCGCCTCAGCCTCCCAAAGTATTGGGATTACAGGCATGAGCCACTGCGTGCAGCCTAGGCTACCCTTAGATCAAGGAAAGAAACTTTTTTTTTCTTTTTGAGGTGGATTCTCACTCTCTTGCCCAGGCTGGAGTGGCATGGTACAATTTTTGCTCACTGAAATCTTCATCTCCTAGGTTCAAGTGATTTCCCTGCCTCAGCCTCCCAAGTAGCTGGGATTATAGGTGTACACCACCATGCCCAGCTGTTTTTGTATTTCTTTTTTTTTTTTTAAAGATGGGGTTTCACCATGTTGGCCTGGCTGGTCTTGAACTCCTGACCTCAGGTGATCCACCCACCTCAGCCTCCCAAAGTGCTAGGATTACAGGCGTGAGCCACCGTGCCCGGCTTATTTTTGTAATTTTAGTAGAGACAGGGTTTCACCATGTTGGCCAGGCTGGTCTGGAACTGCTGACCTCAAGTGATCTGCCTGCCTTGACCTCCCAAAGTGCTAGGATTACAGGTGTGAGCCACCACGCCCAGCCAAGGAAAGAAGCATCTCCAGGGTGATGTATTGATGCTTTCCTTTAGGTCTTACAAACATGTCTGAAGATTATTCAATTTACATATTTCCAGTATCTTCTATATTCTCAGAAGCTCCTGCCAACTGCCCAGATCTGACTCACAGAGCACCAGGGATTTTGTTTGTGTTATATTTTTCGTAGAGATGGGATCTTGCTGCGTTGCTTAGGCTGGTCTTGAACTCCTGGGCTCAAGCAATCCTCTCGTCTCAGCCTCCTGGAATTCTGGGATTACAGGCTGAGGTTAGGAGTTCCAAACCAGCCTGGCCAATATGGTGAAGGTCCATCTCTACTAAATATACAAAAATTAGCTGGGCATGGTGGCGCACGCCTATAATCCTAGCTACTTGGGAGGCTGAGGCAGGAGAATTGCTTGAACCTGGGACCATTTTTAAGACCATTTTTCTAATGATGAGTATCTATGCAGCCAGGGCATCAGGGCATCAGAACCCAGCACCATCAGTTCTTGGCAAGGGCCTTGAGCAAGTCACTGGATCAGCCTGCATGTCAGTTTCTGCCTTTGTGAAATGGGCTAACAGCACATGGTGATGAGGTGAAGCAGGTAAAGTGCATGGTCCCGAATCTTGTTGGCAGGAAGTGCCCAGTAAAGGGCGGTCAGTATTCACGTTCCGACTGTCTCATGGGTGAATCTCTGTCCAGTGGTTCAGAATTAATTGAAAATCCTTTTATCTGAAATATTTTGCCCTGATTTGCCTATGAGATTATTTTATACACAGTTCCTGGCACAGAGTAGGGGCTGTATGATATTTTTATTTATTTATTTATTGAGACAGTTTTATTCTTGATGCCCAGGCCGGAGTGCAATGGTGCAATCTCGTCTTACTGCAACCTCTGCCACCCAGGTTCATGCGATTCTCCTGCCTCAGCCTCCGAAGTAGCTGGAACTATAGACATGTGCCACCACACCTGGCTAATTTTTGTATTTTTAGTAGAGACAGGGTTTTGCCTTATTGGTCAAGCTGGTCTTGAACTCCTGTCCCTCAGGTGATCTGCCTGCCTCGGCCTCCCAAAGTGCTGGGATTACAGGCATGAGCCACTGTGCCTGGCTGTGCTCTTTATCTATTTAGAGGATTTTATTTTTTTGAGATGAAGTCTCACTCTTGTTGCCCAGGCTAGAGTGCAATGATGCAATCTTGGCTCACTGCACCCTCCCAGGTTCAAGCAATTCTCCTGCCTCAGCTTCCTGAGTAGCTGGGATTAGAGGTGCCTGCCACTACACCATTTTTGTATTTTTAGTAGAGATGGGGTTTCACTATGTTGGCCAGGCTGGTCTCAAACTCCTGCCCTCAGGCTATCCGCCTGACTCGGCCTCTCAAAGTGCTGGGATTACAGGCATGAGCCACTGCACCTGGCCTATTTAGAGGAGTTTGAACACCACTGCATGACCTGGTGTTGGGATCTGAACTCTCGCTATACTGTCTGTGTGATCTCAGGCAAGTCACAAAACATCTCCTAACCGTCAGTGTTTGGACTTATTAAAATGGGAATGGTGGGCTATTTCTGGGATGCTATAATAAGGTAATGTAATAATGGGGTGTTATGGGATGCAAAGAGAAAGTAAACGACAGGGGCTGTGAGTCAATGGCCAAGTTGTTCGTCTGATTGAACAGTGTTACTGAATTACGAAATTGAATTACTGATTATTATTGGATTGTTTTTGATGCTATTGCTGTTCTCATTGTTGATAGAATGGTGTCCCCCGAGGCGGGTGTTGGATGTGAGGTTTTGAGTGATTCCTGCTCTGCTGTGCTGGACTGCATGAATTATTTACAAGTTTGTTATCCAGTTCTACTTGATGGATTGATTCCTTCACTCCATAAATATGCAGTGAATGTCCACTCTGTACATGGGGGGCTCTGACCCTGAACCGGCCAGCATACTTCTGACCCCCTGGAGCTTGCATTCCAGGTAGAGGAGGCAGTTAGTGAACAAGATCATTTCAGACAGCACTAAGAAGCACGAAGAGATTTGCTGTTGTTGTTTTGTTTTGAAACAAAGTCTTGCTCTGTCCCCTAGATCGTGCAGTGGCACGATCTCAGCTCTCTGCAACCTCCACCTCCGGGGTTCAAACAATTCTCCTGCCTCAGCTTCCCAAGCAGCTGGGTGTACAGGAACGTGCCACCACATCCACCTAATTTTTTGTATTTTTAGTAAAGATGGGGTTTTGCCATGTTGCCCAGGCTAGTCTCGAACTCCTGGCCTCAAGTGATCCACCCACCTCAGCCTCCTAAACTGTTGGGATTACAGGCGTGAGCCACTACGCCTGGCCTAGGTTTCACTTTAATGTAATAGAGAGCTTTAGGAAGGTGGCAGCTCTTCCTCCGGGTGTTTTGTGGGTCATTTCCCTACCTCCTTCAGGTCTCGGATGCCCTTTTCCACAGAGCCTTCCCTGACTATTCTACTAGAAATTACAACTTCCTACTTAAAGACCTGGAGCCAGGTACAGTGGCTCATGCCTGTAATCCCAGCACTTTGGGAGGCCAAGGCAGGCAGATCACAAGGTCAGGAGTTCGAGACCACCCTGGCCAACATGGTGAAACCCTGTCTTTACTAACAATATAAAAATTACCTGGGTGTGGTGGCGGGCACCTGTAATCCCAGCTACTCGGGAGGCTGAGTCAGGAGAATCACTTGAACCCCGGAGGTGGAAGTTGCAGTGAGCTGAGATCATGCCACTGCACTCCAGCCTGGGTGGCAGAGCGAGACCCTGTCTTAAAAAAAAAAAAAAAAAAAAAAAAAAAAGAGCTGGAAAAAAATCCAGCCATCCACTCCTCCATGTCCTCCTTTGAATTATTTTCTCCACCACTCATATTCTTCAACTACACCCTACATTTCACTCTATAATTTTCGTCTATTGTTCTCTCTTTGCCGATAATGCAAGGTCCAGCAAGGGCTAGAACAGCGCTGCCCAGAGTAGGTGTGCAAATATTGCTGAAGGAGAGACTGGAGAACGTGATAGGGTTGAAGCTGTGGCTTCATAAGGTCCCTCTGGCTGCCTGGTGAAGGAGAATTGCCAGAGGGCCAGAGTGTGGACACAGGAAGCCTAGTGTCCACTAGTAAGGAAGCTTCCAAAGACATCTGGGACAAAGGTGGGAGGTGGCCGGGTTTGACATTGTCTTGCATGTAGAACCCACTCGACTTGGTGACAGCTGGCGTGAGGAGGGAGAAAACTCGTGCTAGGTTTATTTAACTTTTACTTTTTGGAGGCAGAGTCTTGCTATGTTGCCCTGGCTGGCCTTGACTCCTGAGTTGACGAATCCTTCCTAGTTGCTAGAATTATAGGATGAGCCGCTATGTCTGGCAAACTAGGGTTTTGTTTGTTTTTGAAACAGGCTCACTCTGTCACTCAGGCTGGAGTGCAGCGGCGTGATCTCAGCTCACTGCAACCTCCACCTTGGGTTCAAGCAATTCTCCTGCCTCAGCCTCCTAAATAGCTGGAATTACAGGCATATACCACCATGCCCAGTTAATTTTTGTATTGTTAGTAGAGACTAGGTTTTGCCATGTTGGCCAGGCTGGTCTTGAACTCCTGACCTCAGGTGATCCACCTGCCTCGGCCTCCCAAAGTGCTGGGATTACAGGTGAGAGCCACCGTGGCTGGCTAAGCTAGGTTTTTTGACTTGAACAACTGGAGCCATTTACTGAGACTGGGAAGGCTGGGGAGAAACAGGCCAGCGAGAGGACAATCCCATTTGAGGAGTCAGTTCAAGGAGTCTGTTAGGCAGCTGACAGTGGAGTTGTCAATGGAAATGGATGGTGATGAAAAGGAAAGTGCTTAAAATAGAGGAGAAGCTGCTGGATTGATGAATATGAGTTGCTCAAGGATGCTGGAATTTTGGATCCGGGGCAGGGGAGGGGAACCTCAAACTTAGATATAAGTTTGGATAAATAAACCTGACACTCTTATTACATTCAAATGTAAAGCAATGAATAATGTTAGCCAAAATGCCTGCATTTTCAAGTCACAGGAAGTGCTTTAGGATAAATTTCAATGAAATTTAAAACAAAATGAAGAGAACGATGATGGGGAGGACTACAATTTATAGGGGTTTTTTGAGGGGGTGTTTCAGTTATAGAGACATTTATAAATAATCTTTATTATTATTATTATTATTATTGAGACATGGTCTTGCTCTGTCACCCAGGCTGGAATGCAGTGGCACGATCATAGCTCACTGTAGCCTCTACCTTCCCATCCCAAGTGATCCTCCCACCTTAGCCTCCCAAGTAGTTGGGACCACACATGTGCACCACCATGCCTGGAATTTTTTTTTTCTTTTTTTTAGAGACGGAGTCTCTCCTTATTGCCCAGGCTAGTCTTGAACTCCTAAGCTCAAGGGCTCCTCCTGCCTTGGCCTCCCCAAAGTGCTGGGATTATAGCCATGACCTACCACACCCAGCTAATCTTTATTATTTTAGAGGAGGCATATCACCATCCCAGATATGACTTCTTTTTAATTTTTTTAGAGACGGGGTCTCCCTCTGCCACCCAGGCTGTAGTGCAGTGGCTTGATCATGACTCACTGCAGCCTCAACTTCCTGGCCTCAAGTAATCCTCCCACCTCAGCCTCCCCAAGGGCTGATGTTACAGGTGTGAGCCACTGTGCCCAGCCTCAAAATAAGGGTTCTTTAACAGAACACTATTCTCAGTTTTAGGAGAAGATCCCGTGTATCTCCCCACTAATCCCCCACTCTGTACCTTGCTAGTCAGGCCTCCCCAGCATCCCCAGGGGCCATTTCATCCACGTCATCTTTCCACCAAGAGCATAACACAGCTACACACGGTGGTGCCTTTTTGTCGTTTGATTTCCACACACAGAGATGCTGCAGATTTTTATGGGATGGGATTGGCGGTAACTCTAAGGTGCAGGAGTGGCTCAGAAAGCAAAGATGACAAGGGCAAACTGGTGAAGAAATGGATTAAGCAAAGCTATGATCAAGCATAACCCTGATGGGCTTCTTGAAAGCATTTTGCTTTTTGGCAAATGGAAGCTGCAACACCATAGCAATTTCAGCTCGCTCTTCCTCCTGGGAAGTCACAAAAGCAATATTTTCCACCTAAAGATTTTCCTGTCCCTGTGAAAATGATTTGCTGACGGCGCCTGTTTTCCCACTCGGGGCTGTGCTTTTGGAACACCGTCTTGTCTACACGCGCTAGGTAATAGATATGCATGAAGCCGCGCCTTTGAGAGAAATTGCTGCAGACAAGAGTAGGCAGGGCTGTAACCAGGTGGCTGTGTCTGGAACTCCCAGGATGTGTTTAGTATTCCATGTGTGTCAGCCTCAAAAACTGCGTGGTTGCAAGGATCCAGCCAGGGCTGCCTCTTGTATTTGCTGTGCAGTTTGTGGGGCGCAGGAATTCTGAATCTCAGAGGCTGCTTGGAGGAGGTTTGTAGCTGAGCCATCAGCTGCTCTTGCAGGTGAATTTGAGTTTAATTCCATCCCCAGCTGCGAGGCTTGGGAGGCTGCTCATCCCCTACATTTTTCTCTTTGTTCTTTGGCAGCAGATTTGCTTGCAATGTGTGGTTTGGTGCAGAAAACAGCTGCTCCTTCAGAAGATGAAAGGTGATTCCGCACTCTTGAAAGATTTAAGCTGTGCTGTGCTTCCTCCTCATCTTATTTTTTTTCCCTAACCCCGGCTACTTGACCCTGGTTCAGCGGCCCACCGGGAGTTAGCCGACCTGGGTCTGGGCTGAGCTCTGCCACGGCCACTCTGTATGGCCCTCCACCTGAACCTCAGCGTTCCATCCACGCAGTGAGCAACTTCACCATTGGCTCCACCGCCTTCACACGGTGAGGTTGGCTCTGCCTGCTGTGGATGTTCTGAGGTAGGGGGTTTTCTGTGCACTGTTAAAGACCCGATTCCCAAGGCCTTGTCTGGGAGCAGTACCAACCCCTCCAATTATGAAGACTAATGGGGGAAACAGACACACCCTCATCCTTGCACATCCCTGAGGACACGTGTCTGCTCACACCTGCCCAGAACAAATGCTGGGAAAATGAAAATGTCAGTTACATGGTTGCTATGGCAACGTGGTCTCATGTTTGCTGCGTTTTCTTTTTCTTTTTTTTTTTTTTTTGAGACTGAGTCTTGCTCTCAGTCCCTGATTGGAGTGCAGGGACCCAGGCTGGAGTGCAGGGACAGTATCTTGACTCACTGCAACCTCTGCCTCCTGGGTTCAAGCGATTCTCCTGCCTCAGCCTCCTGAATAGCTGGGATTACAGGTTTGCACCACCACTCCTGGCTAATTTTTGTGTATTTAGTAGAGATGGGGTTTTGCCTTGTTGCCCAGGCTGGTCTCGAACTCCTGGGCTCAAGCGATCCCCCCACCTCCATTTCCGAAAGTGTTGGGATTACAGGTGTGAGCCACCACCTGGCCCTGCTGCTACATTGTCAGTGTCGTATGTTTTTTTCTATTGAGTTAATTGAATTCCTTGGTTGTCGCCCTCACTCCCCAACTGTCACCCTTGCAAAACACTTACGTACACAAACGCACACACACTATACACGCTGGTTTCTAAAGACTAGCAGAGCCTCTGATGTATCTCTAAAGGGCTGAGATAAGGCAGGGTACAGTGGCTCACACCTGTAAGCTCAATACTTTGGGAGACCAAAGCAGAAGGATCACTTTATACCAGGAGTTTGAGACCAGCCTGGGCTACACCACAAGAACCCGTCTCAATAAAAAGGTTTTAAAAAATTAGTGGGTTATGATGGTGTGTGCCTATAGTCTCAGCTACTCAGGAGGCTGAGGTGGAAGGATTGCAACAGTCCAGGAGACTGAGGCTGCAGTGAGCTATGATGGCACCACTGTACTTCAGCCTGGGCAACAGAGCAAGACCCTGTCTCAAAAAAAAATACAAACAAAAATACATAAATGGCTGAATGAAAGCCAGGAGAACAGTTTTGGAGCAAGACTGTACATTTTTTTTTTTCTTTTTGTGCCTTTCTGGGTAGTTCAATTAGACAGAGGACATTTGCAGCCTTAGACCAGAAAATCTCTACCATTAATTCCCTTCTCGACCTTGGCCAGAGCTGGTCAACTTCTGCCCAGAGGCTTAGCTCTTCATCAAGAGAAAATAATGCTCTTAGCTCCACCAAGCTGATAAGGGCCAATGAGAAAATGCCTGCACTGGCCAGGCACAGTGGCTCACACCTGTAATCCCAGCATTTTGGGAGGCTGAGCAGGGAGGATCTCTTGAGCCCAGGAGTTCCAGGCCAGCCTGGGCAGCATGGTGAAACCTTGTCTCTACCAAAAATACAAAAATTAGCCAGACGTAGTGGAATGCCTGTAGTCCCACCTACTTGGAAGCCTGAGGTGGGAGGATCTCTAAACCCCAGGAAGGTCAAAGCTGCAATGAGCCCATGACCTTGCTACTGCATTCCAGCCTGGGTGACAGAGGCCTTGACTCAAAGCAGAAAATTCCTGCCCAACCTGAGTTCCCTGAGAAGTGCAGCCCGAATGCCAGCTTCAGGCTGGTGACTGGGTTTCACTCTGGAATCTAGTGTGTTCTGGGTTGGAAATGAGGGCCTGGAGACAGGTGCCTGGGCTGGAATGGAGTTTTTGTTTTTTCTCTCTCTTTTTTTTTTTTTTTTTTTTTTTTTTTAGACAGAGTCTCCTCTGTTGCCCAGGCTGGAGTGCAATGGTGCGATCTCAGCTCACTGCAACCTCTGCTTCCCAGGTTCAAGCCATTTTCATGCCTCAGCCTCTTGAGTAACTGGGGTTACTGGCACACACCACTATGTCAGGCTAATTTTTACGTTTTTATTAGAGACAGAGTTTCTCCATGTTGGCCAGGCTGGTCTGGAACTCCTGACCTCAAATGATCCACCTGCCTCTGCCTCCCAAAGCGTTGGGATTACAGGCATGAGCCACCGCACCTGGGCTGGAATGGAGTTTTCTTAGCCACAAAACTTTGGGTGAATCACTCAAAACGGTGAATCACAGTTCCTCTGTTCCTAGTCTATGAAACAGGGCTAACAAGAGTAGTACTTACCTCATTGGGTTGTTCTGGTAACCTAATAAAATACCAAAGAAAATGCTAACATGTAATAAGTACCCAGTAGATGTTAACTCATATTATATTAGTACTGGTCGCCAGGAGAGATCCACAAAGGAAAACTGTACTATCAAGTGATCACAGTGCTTTACCGTCCTATACTCACATCTTTGCTGCTTTCTGAAATGCACTCCAGTTTCATCTTTTAGAGCAGGCTGGGACACAAGAAACACACATTCATTTTTTTCTCCCTGGTGATCAATGAGCTGATTGGATTTTTATATTTTCCATTTTGTTTTGTTTTTAAATAAGTCGTTTGCTAGTTACTGTTGCCAAAACCTAAACCTTCTGATGAAACCGTCTATCACTGACTCTTCAAATATCGGTGCTATTGTGCCTTGGGGGAAGAGGCTGCATCTCTCCCATGACTGTAACTAGAATAAAAGATAGAACCCGCCTCTGTTCTTACTCACAGAAGGCGGGGCCTGCAGAGAGCCAGTCTTAGCAAAGAGGAAAGCACAAGAAAGCAGCTCTTCTGTTACATTTTTTTTTTCCTCCCGAATTTTACTATCATGTCCAAGGATCTCCCTCGGTTCCTCAGATCTACCTCCTTGGGAAAGGATATTGGCCGCAGTGATGGCAAAGGTTTGAGCACAGCTCATGAATCGCTGCCTCTGCAGAGTCGCATGCAGTAGAGACACCAACAGGTAACACCCAATCTAGATGGTACCTAAAGGTATTTTTGCAGGGCACAGTGGCTCATGTCTGTAATCCCAGCACTTTGGGAGGCTGAGGCAAGGGGATTGCTTGAGGCCAGGAGTTCAAGAGCAATCTGGGCAACATAGCAAGATCCAGTCTCTACAAAAATTAAAAAAATTAGCCGGGCGTGTGACATGTGCCTGTAGTCCCAGCTATTCAGGAGGCTGAGGTGGGAGGATGGCTTGAGCCAGGGGATTGAGGCTGCAGTGAACCATGATGATACCACTGCACTGCAGCCTGGACAACAGAGTAAGAATCTGTCTCTAAAAATAATAAAATTATAAATAAATAAAAATTTAAAGATATTTTTATTTTACAGAGACTTCAGAATTTTAACACTTTGAAAAAAGGATTGGCCGGGCGGAGTGGCTCACGCCTGTAATCCAAGCACTTTGGAGGCCAAGGCGGGCAGATCACCTGAGGTCGGGAGGTCAAGACCAGCCTGACCAACATGGTGAAACCCCATCTTAATAAATAAAAAAAAAAAACAGAGAAAAAAAGAAAGAAAAAGAAAAAAGGATCAAGGTGAAATGTTTACTGAATAATGAATGAATTGTATAATGTGCAAAACTTTTGAGATAATATTTTTTAATGTTTGAAAAATGTCAGGTGGGCTGGGCAGGGTGTCTCACGCCTGTAATCCCAGCACTTTGGGAGGTCAAGGCGGGTGGATCATGAGGTCAGGAGTTCGAGACCAACCTAACCAACATGGTGAAACCCTGTCTCTACTAAAAACACAGAAAAAAATTAGCCAGACGTGGTGGCACATGCCTCTAATCCCAGCTACTCAGAAGGCTGAGGCAGGAGAATCGCTTGAACCTGGGAGACAGAGGTTGCAGTGAGCCAAGATCATGCCACTGCCCTCCAGCCTGGGCAACAGAGTGAGACTCCATTTCAAAAAAAAAAAAAAAAAAAAAGCCAGAGAGTGCAGTCTGCTCAGGGACAAACCAATGTTTCCTAGCCTAGAATATTTAAGACCAGGAGAGCTCCACTAAGAAACAGTACTGGCTGGGTACGGTGCCTTATGCCTATAATCCCAGCCCTTTGGGAGGCTGAGACAGGCAGATCACCTGAGGTCA
This sequence comes from Sapajus apella, assembly GCF_009761245.1. Classification (NCBI taxonomy): domain Eukaryota; kingdom Metazoa; phylum Chordata; class Mammalia; order Primates; family Cebidae; genus Sapajus; species Sapajus apella. Next base: position 1,939,153 of record NW_022436955.1, on the reverse strand, counting down.
GGAGTTCAAGACCAGCCTGGCCAACATAGTGAAACCCTGTCTCTATTA
>NW_022436955.1:1930183-1939005 GCF_009761245.1 Sapajus apella | reverse complement strand
AAAAAAAAAAAAAAAAAGGAAAGAAAGAAAAGAAACAGTGCTGGGAGATTATTTTCACAGATGGTAACCTTTTGGAATTTTTCATTAAATAATTTATTTGATAATATGTTGCTAAGCTATAGTACATATATTACTTTAAAAGTAAATGCATTTCTAAATATTAAATATCATTAAACTAAGTATATGTAAGAGGTATGATACCACTTAAAAATGCTACCAATAATCCCTAGGTCTGAGCCCAAGCTCCTTTAAAGAGAGATGGCCATAAATTCCTCTTCAGTAATTTTAGGACCTCTCCCCTTCCCAGGTGTCACCACAATGGGAAACTCACTCAAAGTGAATTTTATTTATACAGATATATAAATATATTTATATAGAAAAAAAATATATGTATATATATTGGTGACAGAGTAAGACTGTTTCAAAAAATATATATATAATATGTAAAAAAAAAGTGTGTGTGTGTGTGTATATATATATATATATATTCACATGTTTTTTTAAACAGAGTCTTGCTCTGTCACCCAAGCTGGAATGATCTTGGCTCACTACAACCTCTGCCTCCCAGGTTCAAGTGATTCTTCTGCCTCAGCTTCCTGAGTAGCTGGGATTACAGGCACCGACCACCAACCCTGGCTAATTTTTGTATTTTTAGTAGAGACGGGGTTTCCCCTTGTTGGCCAGATGGGCCTCAAACTCCTGACCTCAGGTGATCCACCCGCCCAGGCCTCCCAAATTTCCGAGATTATAGGCATAAGCCACCGCGCCCGGCCGGTTTACATATTTTTAATAAAAGGAAAGAAGAGCCAGTTCAGCATGATCCTTTGAGCATCCCTCTTTTAAAATACCTTTGCCTACGTATCAGTAGGGATTTCCTAAGGCGGGGAGGGGGTGAGGAGCAGGGGTGTTGGGAGAGGATGGACTTTACCCAGAGCCCTCTGTTTTTAAAGGCAAGTGCCTGACTTCTGAAATTAGTAGAAATTTTAAAATCTCCATGGCAAGAAGGCATCAAAGGGTCTTGCTATCTGAAAAGGCTGTGTATTAGGGGAAGGACAGTATGCTGGGAGAGAAAAAAACACCTTGCAGCCAGGAGCAGTGGCTCACGCCCGTAATCCCAGCACTTTGGGAAGCCAAGGTGGGCAGATCACCTGATAGGTAGGAGTTCTAGACCAGCTTGGCCAACGTCGTGAAATCTTGTCCTTACGAAAAATACAAAAATTAGCCGATGTGGGGACACATCCCAGTTACTTGGGAAGCTGAGGCATGAAAATCGCTTGAACCTGGGTGGTAGAGATTGCAGTGAGCCAAGATAGCGCCACTGCATTCTAGCCTGGGCAACAGAGCGAGACTTTGTCAAGAAAAAAACGTCAATCAGGCGTGGTGGCTCATACCTGTAATCCCAGCACTCTGGGAGGCCAAGGCAGGTGGATCACTTGAGGTCAGGAGTTTGAGAGCAGCCTGGATACCATAGTGTAACCCCGTCTCTACTAAAAAATAGAGAAATTAGCTGGGTGTGGTGGCCCATGCTTGTAGTCCCAGCTACTTGGGAGTCTGAGGCAGGAGAATTGCTTGAACCCAGCAGGCACAGGTTGCAGTGAGCTGAGATTGCGACATTGCACTCCAGCCTGGGTGACAGAATGAGACTCCGTCTCAAAAAAAAAAAGAAAAAAAAATTCACCTTGCAATAAATTATCCTGCTGCAAATGTTTATGTTTAATTCATTTTGTATCCCATCCCTTTCCCCTCAACCCCCAAAGAAATCAAGAGGGATCCAGTTTATATTTGTGCTGTTCGTGGCATGAATCCCAAAATCTTGGGTACGAGCTGATCAGGGTTCCTGGGTCTGGCTGGTGAAGGGTAACCCAAGGTGTCCATGGAGCCCAGGGAAAGTCTAGGCCCTCATTGTTCACCAGCTGTATCCACAGAGAGCTTGTCAGACATGTAGAATCTCAAGGCCCACTAAAGCTTACGCTGTATTTCTTTCTTTTCTTTTTTTCCTGTTGCCAAGGTTGGAGTGCAGTGGTATGATCATAGCTCACAGCAGCCTGGACCTCTTGGGTTCAAGTGATCCTCCCACCTCAGCCACCTGCATAGTTGGGACTATAGGCACATACCACCATGCCTGGCTAATTAAAAACCAATATTTTTATATAGAAACTGGAGTCTTGTGCCCACGTTGCCCAGGTTGGTCTCGAACTCCCAGCCTCAAGTGATCCTCCTGCCTTGGCTTCCTAAAATGTTGGGATTACAGACATGAGCCTTAATTTGCATTTTTTTTTTTTTTTTTTTGAGACGGAGTCTCGCTCTGTCACCCAGCCTGGAGTGCAATGGCATCGTCTCAGCTCACTACAACCTTTGCCTCCCAGGTTCAAACAATTCTCCTGCGTCAACCTCCAAAGTAGCGGGGATTACAGATGCGTGCCACCGCACCTGGCTAATTATTGTATTTTTAGTAAAGACAGGGTTTCACCATGTTTATCAGGCTGGTCTCAAACTCCTGACCTCATGATCCACCTGCCTCTGTTTCCCAAAGTGCTGGTATTACAGGTGTGAGTCACCGTGCCTGGCCAAGATGCATTCTGATAATATCCCAGCTGATTTGTGTGCACAGTGAGGTTTGAAAAGCACTGTTCTTGGAAAGAAGGGGCTGGGTGGGAGTTGCTATTTTTGGAAGAGTCGCAAGAGATTTTGGCTGTGAGAAAGTCCCCTGTTGGGTTAGCAGGGTTCAGGCCTCTGGTGTGAGCAGATGTGGTTCTCACTCTAGCACTGAGTCGCTGAGTCTCCATGACGGGGCAGGCTCACCTGCTGAGCAACAGCACTGCTCACCGGGATGGAACTCCCAGCTCTGCTTATTGCTTAGACCTTTGTTCTAATTTCATGGTTTCTGCCTTGGGTTGTGTCATCCTGGACTTGCAAGGCTTCAGTGTGGCGTAAGTCATCGTCACCAGAGCTGATGAATTTCCCATTTTGGTGACGCCTTAATTGAAGGTGAGGCTCTTCTTTCATTAGCAAGATTCCTAGCTCCTGTCTAAACTGTCACCTCAAAGACCTGGGGGAAGAGAGAGGCTGACCTCATGGTGTGGCCTCAGTTATGTGGGTTTGATGGCTTCTCTAAATGTATCAACGTCTCAGGCAAGCCTGTGGCATAATTACTCAAGGCCTTGGGAATGTTGGCATCGAGGATTTTGTTTCTCAAACCAATGAATAAATATTTTTCTAGCTCTTACTCCTTGCAACTGCTTTACTATAGAAAAAAGCATTTTATTTCAGCCAATTCTCACTACCATCCTTTGGGGGAAGGGGGTTGCTATTATTCCCAGTTTACAGAAAGGAAAACAGCGTTTGCTTCGGCAGCACATATACTAAAATTGGAACAAGACAGAGAAGATTAGCATGGCCCCTGCGGAAGATGACATGCAAATTCATGAAGCGTTCCATATTTTTGCTGGCGCAGTGGCTCATGCCTGTAATCCCAGCACTTTGGGAGGCTGAGGTGGGTGGACCACAAGGTTAGGAGTTTGAGACCAGCCTGGCCAAAATGGTGAAACCCCATCTCCACTAAAAATACAAAAAATTAGCCAGGCATGGTGGCAAGCATCTGTAATCCCAGCTACTCAGGAGGCTGAGGCAGGAGAATCACTTGAACCCGAGAGGGAGAGGTTGCAGTGAGCTGAGATCGCGCCATTGCACTCCAGCCTGGTGACCGTGTGAGACTCCGCCTCAAAAAAGAAAGAAAAGAAGAGAAAGAGAGAAAGAAAAGAGGGAGGGAGGGAAGGAAGGAAAACAGTCAGAGAGGTAAAGTCACTTTTTCAAGGTCACAGAGCAAATTAAATGGCTGAGTGGGGACCCAAACCCAGATCTGCCTGTCACCAAAGTCAGTGCCCTCTGTCCTCCCTAGCTATACCTGGACTTCTGAGGACAGAATTCCCCTGGCGGAGGCTGTCAATTGTTTTCCTTCAGGTGAAGAAGAAAAGCCGGAATGTTCTTTTGGGTGATCGTGGTGATCTTCTCTTGCCTCTCCCAGCTCAGAGGCAAGCATGTTCCCTGGCTTGCCTTGTTCCTCTTCTCTTATGAATGACCTGGCCCCAGAAATGTGGCTTCTCTGCTCCAGTGGCTTCTTGGAAGGCCAAAAATTGAGCCTGGGCCACTTGCCCACAGGGATCGTGGCCAGCTGGGCAAATGCCCGTGGCCGAGTAGCCATCTGGCCATGACCCTTCCAAGGACAGACGTCAACTCTGCAGCTCCGTAAGATTACCCTGAGTAATTGCTTTAATACTGGGGGAGAGGCTGGAGGGCTCTCTGATGGAAATGACCTTGGGAGGGAAACATCCGAGTTCAAGGTCTGCCTATTCATGGCTGCATGGTGACTTTCCTGAGACCTAGGCACTTTTGCCTGGATGAGTTCATTTTGCCACTAAAATGAACACTTAAAAAATAGATTTTTGGCCAGGCATGGTGGCTCACACCTGTAATCCCAGCACTTTGGGAGACTGAGGCAGAAGTTCCACTTGAGCCCAGGAGTTCAAGATGAGCCTGGGCAACATAGTGAGACCTCATCTCTACTAAAAGTTTTTAAAAATTAGCTAGATATGGTGGCATATGCCTGTGGTCCCAGCTACTCAGGGGCCTGAGGTGGGAGGATTGCTTGAGCCCAGGAGATCAAGGCTGCAGTAAGCCCTGATTGTACCACTGCACTCCAGCCTGGGCAACAGAGTGAGACCCTGTCTAAAAAAAAAACAAAAAACAAAAACAAACTAAGGTTATTCTTTTTTGTTTTGTTTTAAGATAGAGTTTCACTCTTGTTGCCCAGGCTGGAGTGCCATGGTGCAATCTCAGCTCACTGCAACCTCTGCCTCCTGGGTTCAAGTGATTCTCCTGCCTCAGCCTCCTGAGTAGCTGAGATTACAGGTGTGCACCACCATGCCCAGCTAATTTTGTATTTTTAGTAGAGACGGGGTTTCACCATGTTGGTCATGCTAGTCTTGACCTCCTGACCGCAAGTGATCTGCCTGCCTAAGCCCCCCAAAGTGCTCGGATTATAGGCATGAACCACCGTGCCCAGTGGAGGTTATTCTTAATTTTAAAAAATAAAATAAAAATAGATTTTCCTGCTACAGTGGTATAAAGGTAAAAATGTTGATTTTATATATAAAATCATTTTCTTTACCCTAAAAGTTCATTTTTCCCCCTTCGTTTTCCTGAGTCCCTAAAAGTATTATGGGCTCTAATCACTATGCCTATTAGACCTACTAGAGATGTGGGCCTTGTGCTTGGGTCTGTGGTGACCTTGAGTAAGTTGACTGACTTTTTGGGCCTCAGTTTTCTCATCTGTAAAATAGGTATAGCAACAGCGTCTGTTTTAATCCATAGCAAGTGACTAGCAGAGAGGCAGCTTTGTGACTCCTAGTATCTAGTCAGGTCTCAATCAGTAATGCTATCGGCGTTGCCCTCTGCTAGAGGGTGAGAGGCTTGTGCGTGGAGGGGGCTGGGCTTGTAGTGGAGAGGGGCTGAGTGCCTCCTGTGGGGAGTGGGCTGTTCCTCAGGCACTTAACTAAAAGGCCACTAGGGGCAAAGGTGTCTGCTGTCAGCCCTGCTTCCTGCTCCAGTATCATAAAGCTAGGGCTAGGAGGGTCGTCAGGACCTGTCCTCTGCCCAGGCCCGAGAGAGGTGGGATCCATCAGGACAGAGCTGGGAAAAGAACTCACGCTGGGACCCTGGCCCAGCGCCGCGGGGCCCCACCCAGGCTGTCTTCCGAGGTGCCACCCTCAGGTAGATGATGACAAGCAGAGCTCCTTGGCAAGATGTAAACAAGACTTGGCTACAGCCTCCCTCTCTCCCTCCCGACACCCACGTTGGCTGCTTGGCCTTTCTGCCACTCACGCCATTTCCTCATGGGCACGTCTGCACATGGGCCTCCATGTGCAGCGCCCAGAGAGGGCCTGGGCTTCAATGGCAGCACAGCCCCGGGCGGAGTCCCAGTCTACCATTGCCTTACCAGGCAGGTGGCCTCACGTTGGCGTCCTCACCTGAGAAAGAGACCTAAGCACGTTTCCTACCTCACAGGACTGTTGCAAAGGTGACATTAAATGATGTTGGTCAAACACTTGCACAGTGACAGGTATGGGCAGGGGGTCCCTCATGAGGAGGAAGGCGAGGAGGAGGAGGAAGAACACAGACCGGCTTCTTCCATTCTGTCTTCTGGAGGCAGCTCAGGGAAGCGCCCCCAAGAGGGCCAGGGGGCAGGCAGGCTGCCTGTGTTATAAATCCCAGCCTGCTTCTTACTGGTGGCATGACTTTAGGCAAGGGCTTCACCTTTCCATGCCTCAGTTTCCTCACCTGAAAAGAGGGTACAACAATAGAACTCCCCTCAAGGGGCTGTCGGGAGAAATAAGTGACACACCTTAGAGGCTCCAACTGACACCTGGTGTGTGGTTAGTGCTCAGTACGAGGTGAGGTATTTTCTCTTCTTGGGACAAGCCACAGCTGACAAATCAGCTTTCGTCTTCAGGATAGAACCTTCTAGAACATGGGGTTCCAGAAATGGGAGTTCTCAGTTCCTTCCTCTCCAAAATATGAGAGACGTGCTGTGCCCACTGGAAGGTTTGTGGCGCACAGCCCAGGGAAGTTTCTGACCATCCATGGCCGCATGGTTGCTCAAGCCCAACGGGGTGACTTCTGGACCCCTGAAAACAGCCCCAGGACGGGGAGGCTGTGGTCCTGAAAATGGCCATGATGTGTGGCATGGGCAGCGTGAGGCTCGAGAGAGTGGAAGCTCCAGGAACTCTGATGGAAAGGGTGTTGGGTACCTCCTCCGTGCCAGGCATGGGCCGGCTCTCTGGCTCCGCTCCAGATTTGTAGAAACTGCCCTGGGTGACACTCGTTCTGGTGACTGTCCCAGTGGAGGGTCAGCTGGGGTCCTCAGCTTTCTGGCCTCAGCCCTAGCCGTGTCTTCACCGCGGGCAGTGCCCTTGGACGTAGAGTCAGCTGGACCCCGAGATGTGGCCTGTGGCCATGGCCCAGGGAGGCGACTGGCTGCCAGGCCACTGAAGTGAGACCCTGAGCTCACTGACGCCAGGCTCCCACCTGCCACAGGCTGTTCTCAGGTCTGCTTCCTTTTAGCTTTTCTCTTGTGGGATCGCTTTAGTCTGACATGGACACTGAATGAGAGATGATGGGGTCCGTGCTTTCTGCACACCACTTTCCTGAAGTGTCTCTTGTCACCTGAGTCCTTATTGGCAGCTGGCATAAAATATTAAAGCCTAGCTGATCGTGTGAGCTGCAGAGCCTTGCTAGCAGGATCTGGTTTCAGAGTCCCGAGGCGGCAGCCGCAGGGAGCGTTTGCCACAGGCCCCAGCGTCCCGGTGCATCGCTGTTGGGAGCAGCCCCACGCGCACTTCTGCTCAGCAGTCACATTGTGGGAGCCCGTGGTCCAGAGCATGACCACGGTGAGAGGTATGTACGCTGGCGGCGGAAAGTGATTAGGAATCTGACTTTCGGAGTCAGAACTGAACTCCACGGCGTGTCTCTGTCACCATCGGCAGAACAAACTGGCAGCTTCCTCTGTGATGACCAAATCAAAACACTCACACACTTGGACACAGACCAACGGGAAAGTCATGGTTTGATACAATTTTCCTGCACCTGTTCTCTTCCCCTCTAACAAGACTTGCTAATGTGGCATCTGTGAGCCTATCTCTAGAAACTGAATGCAAAATCACCACATCGGTTTTTTGTTTTGTTTTGCTTGGCTTTCTTTTTTTCTGGAGAGAAAACTGGTATTTTGCATGAGATTTTCAAAAGAGGGGTGGTTCCTAATGCAATATTTTTTAATGTTTAAATTTAAATTTAAACATTTAAAAACACTAGTGGTTCCACTTTTAGGAATAGCCACTACCACCTGTAAGTGAGATCAAAGATCTAGGTACGAGGATGTTCCTGGAAGCATGGTGGTTGCAAAAGACTAGAAATAACGTGACTACTTGTTAACAGCGAACTGGTTCAATCAATTGGGTCCACTCTTTGAAAAAGCATAACCGTAGAAGAACGGGTCTGTGTGTGTGATATGGAGAGCTTTCTAACAGGACAAGCGGAGCACAGGAGAGCACATGAACTGTGCTCTGGGCTCTCATGATGGGGGGAGAGGGCATTTTGGGGCGCGGGTTTGTATGTAGGGGCTATTCCACAAAAAGACCCTCCAGCCACTGGTGGCAATGATTACCTCTGCTCAGAGCAAGGCAGAGGACAGAGGTAAAGCGTAAGAAGGAGACTTTTCACTGTTGTTTGTACTGTTTGAACATATGGCTTAAAAAACAGTTAAACAAGAAAACAAGCCGGGTGCAGTGGTTCACACCTGTAATCCTAGCACTTTGGGAGACCAAGGTGGGTGGATCGATAGCTTGAGTCTAGGAGTTTGAGACCAGCCTAAGCAACATAGCAAAACCCTGTCTCTACAAAAAATGAAAAAATTAGCCGTTCATGGTGATGTGCACTGTAGTCCCCAGCTACTTGGGAGGCTGAGTGGGGAAGGATCGCTGGGGACTGGGAGGTCAAGGCTGCAGTGAGTCGAGCTTGTGCCACTGTACTCCAGCCTGGGTGACAGAGTGAGACCCTGTCTAAAACAAAAAGAAAAAGAAGAAAGAAAGAAAGAAAAAGGAAGGAAGGAAGGAGGGAAGGAAAAGAAAAGAAAGAAAAGAAAAGAAAAAGAAAGAAGGAAGGAAGGAAGGAAGGAAAGAAAGAGAGAGAGAGAGAGAGAGAGAGAGAGGGAGAGAGAGAGAGAGAAAGAAAGAAAGAAAGAAAGAAAGAAAGAAAGAAAGAAAGAAAGA
>NW_022436955.1:1901310-1930173 GCF_009761245.1 Sapajus apella | reverse complement strand
AAAGAAAGAAAGAAAGAAAGAAAGAAAGAAAGAAAGAAAGAAAGAAAACGTCAGAATTGTTTTCCAAAGAACCTAAGCAGATAGAGGCATTTGAACAGCAGAACGGAGGCTGAACGTGGAGTGGCTAATTTGGGTGGGCAGCTGCCATTCTAAATTAGGAAGGCGGCCGAGGTCAAAGTCTGACTCACAGCTGGCCCCACGGTGGCCTCAGGGGTTAAATGGAGTGGCGTCCTCCCGGCATGGTGTTTAACAGCCTGCTGCATGCAAGCTCATATCCTTGTTATAATCACATGTATCTATGCTTTCCTGAGTGAAGCCCAAAGCCCATGTGCAAACCCCATTCTCCCTTTGAGGCTGGGGCCAAGCCAGAGTCTTGCTTTAGCATAGATGCTTGGCATTTGTTGGGGAGGGACAAAGAGGAGGAGCCTGGCCAGTGATTCCTGAGGACTGATGGTGGTCCCTCTCCCCAGCCTCACTGAGGTGTGGGACTCACCCCTCAGCAGGCAACAGGAGGCAAGTCCATGAGGAGGTCATCTGTGTTGCACAGCAGCCTGGGATTGCCCAAGGGCTGGGCAGTGCACCTGCCGGGTGGGCTGGACTGGAATGAATTGTGCTGTAGGCCACATTCCGTGGTTGTGTAGTGCCCTGTTGACATCCATCCATCCGTCTCATTGGTTCTGGCTGCAGTGACAGCTGAGTAGGCTTGGGAGGCAGGTTAACTATTTGCTAAGTGAGGGCCTGGTCGAGAGGTGCCACTGGTGCTGGGTCACACTGGTCATCCCAGCCCTTTGGGAGGCCAAGATGGGAGGATCACTGAGGCCACGAGATGGAGACCAACCTGGGAATAGAGCAAGACCCCCATCTCTACAAAAAATGTTTAGAAAAAGGTGCTGGGGTGCTGGGCAGGACTGGCCCCACCACCTTGTTCATTGCACCCATAGGGCCTCAATAGTGATTTCAGGCAAAGGACTATACATGGAATGTCAGTGTTTTTTGTTTTGAGACAGGGGCTTGCTCTACCCAGGCTAGAGTGTAGGCACAATCTTGGTTCACTGCAACCTCCACCTCCTGGACTCAAGCAATCTTCCCACCTCAGTCTCCCAAGCAGCTTGAACTACAGGCATGCACCACCATGCCTGGCTAATTTTTATATTTTTTGTAGGGACAGGGTTTCATTATGTTCCCCAGGCTGCCACTCCTGACCTGAAGTGATCCGCCTGCCTTGGCCTCCCAAAGTGCTGGGATTACAGGTGTGGGATTACAGGTGTGAGATTACAGGTGCGCACCACCATGCCTAGTTAATTTTTGTATTTTTAGTGGAGATGGGGTTTCACCATGTTGGCTAGGCTGGTCTCAAACTCCTGACCTCAAGTGATCCACCTGCTTTGGAATCTTGTTCTCTGCAGTGAACATCTCATTTTGCCAGAAAGCCGCTGGCTCAGCTCTTGTTGGGTGGGCTGAGATGTCTGGTCTGCCCTCAGCCTACTCACTACAATGCTGCCTCTGGCTGGTGGGACAGCCTCAGTGGTTCCCCCAAGGCAGGGAGCTTCACTGAAACAACAGAGGCCCATATGCACCCACGATCTCCATCTACAAAGCTTGCCTGGCAGGAGGCTGACCGACCAGCCTGGGGGCTTTCCAGCATGCAGGACGTTCAGTGCCAAGACCAGGACAGTCCCAGGCAAACCTGGATGGTTGATCACACTCCCTGGAAGCCTGCCACCAGCAGGACGTGCTCTCCCTGCCAGGACTCCGCAGGGGCAGGAACCATGCATTTCTTTTGTTTTTTTCTTTCGTATGTGCAGACTTTATTCTCATAATTTTTCTATAAATTCCTCAAGTATTAACAGTTTAGGCCGGGTGTGGTGGCTCACACCTGTAATCCCAGAACTTTGCAAGGCCTAGGCAGGAAGATCATTTGAGGTCAGGAGTTTCAGACCAACCTGGCCAACATGATGAAACCCTGTCTCCACTAAAAATACAAAACAACAACAACAACAACAACAACAAAATGGGTGGCCATGGTGGTACATGCCTGTAATCCCAGCTACTCAGGAGGCTGAGGCAGGAGAATCACTTGAACCCAGGAGGCAGAGATTGCGGTGAGCTGAAATCGCACCACTGCACTCCAGCCTGGGCAATAGAGTGAGACTCTGTATCTGAAATTGTTTAAGAGTCCGGTACAGGCTGGGCATGGTGGCTCATGCCTGTAATCCCTTTGGGGTTACACTTTGGAGGGCTGAGGTGGGTGGATCATGAGGTCAGGAGTTTGAGATCAGCCTGACCAACATGGTGAAACCCCGTCTCTATTAAAAATACAAAAATTAGCTGGGCATGGTGGCACATGCCTATAATCCCAGCTACTCAGGAGGCAGAGGCAGGAGAACCACTTGAACCCTGGAGGTGGAGGTTGCAGTGAGCTGAGATCACTCCATTGTACTCCAGCCTGGACGACAGAGTGACACTCCAACTCAAAAAAAAAAAGCAAGGTACATACATAGTGCCTCTTCACCCTTGAATACTTCGGTGTATATTTCCTAAAAACAAGAAATTCTCTTTTATGAACCCAAAGTATCTGAGAAATCGATTTACAAGGTTTATTTTGCCAAGGTTAAGGATGCGCTGGTGACACAGCCTCAGGAGAGCCTGACGACATTTGCCCAAGGTGGTCAGGGTACAGCTCGCTTATATACATTTTAGGGAGTCCATATGTATAAGATGTACATTGGTTCTACCTGGAAGGGTGGGGCAACTCAGAGCAGGGGCTTCCAGGTCATAGGTTGATTTAAAAATTTTCTGCTTGGTAATTGGTTGAAAGTTATTATCAATAGGAAGAAATGTCTGGGTTATGATAAGAGGCTGTAGAGACCATGGTTTTACCATGCAGATGAAACTTCAGAGAGGCTACATTGTAAATATTTCTTATCAGACTTAAGGTCTGTGTTGATGTTAATGCTGGTGACTTTTCCTGAATTCCAAAAGGGAGGAGTGTATAGTGAGGCTTGTGAGGAACCCCTCTTCCTTCATGGAGTGAACTAGTTTTTCAAGTTAATGCTGGAATGCCCTTGGCTGAGAGGAGAGATTTATTCAGATGGGTCGGGGGGGCCTTACAATTTTATTTTCGGTTTACATAACCAATATACAATGATCACACTCAGAAAATTAACATGAACAATACTGCTACCTAATCTATGGGCTGTATTGGGATTTTGTCAATTGCTTTAAGAACGTCCTTCATGGCAGGCTGGACACGGTGGCTCACGCCTGTAATCCCAGCACTTTGGGAGGCCAAGGCAGGTGGATCACTTGAGGTCAGGAGTTCAAGACCAGCCTGGCCAACATGGTGAAACCCCATCTCCACTGAAAATACAAATATTAGCCGGGCATGGTGGCACATGCCTGTAATCCCAGCTACCCTGGAGGCTGAGGCTGGAGAATTGCTTGGACCTAGGAGACGGAGGTTGCAGTGAGCTGAGATTGCACCATTGCATTCCGCACTCCAGCCTGGGAAACAGAGTGAAACTCTGACTCAAAAAAAAAAAAAGACTGTCCTTCATGGCAAAAGGAAATCCAAGCTCCGTGTTGCCTTCAATCTGGAACAGTCTCTGAGTTTTTCTTTGTATTTCATGACATTGGCATTTTATTTATTTTTTTAAAAATTTATTTATCTTTTATTTTTTTGAGAGGGAGTCTTGCTCTGTTGCTCAGACTGGAGTGCAATGGCATGCTCTCGGCTCACTGCAAGCTCGGTCTCAGGGGTTCAAGCAATTCTCCTGCCTCAGCCTCCCAAGTAGCTGGGATTACAGATGAGTGCCACTACGCCCGGCTAATTTTGTATTTTTTTTTTTTTTTTTTTTTTTTTGGAGACAGAGTTTCGCTCTTGTTACCCAGGCTGGAGTGCAATGGCACGATCTCGGCTCACCGCAACCTCCGCCTCCTGGGTTCAGGCAATTCTCTTGTCTCAGCCTCCTGAGTAGCTGGGATTATAGGCACGCACCACCATGCCCAGCTAATTTTTTGTAGTTTTAGTAGAGACGGGGTTTCACCATGTTGACCAGGATGGTCTCGATCTCTTGACCTCGTGATCCACCCGCCTCAGCCTCCCAAAGTGCTGGGATTACAGGCTTGAGCCACCGCGCCCGGCCTAATTTTGTATTTTTAGTAGAGATGGTATTTCACCATGTTGGTCAGGCTGGACTCAAACTCCTTACCTCAAGTGATCCACCTGGCTTGGCCTCCCAAAGTGCTGGGATTACAGGCGTGAGCCACTGTGTCCAGTCACATTAGCATTTTAAAAGAGGACAGGCCAGTTATTTTGTATAAGGAAGGACCCTCCGGCAGGGCTTGGCACAGAAGTGCTCCCGGTATTAAGAAGCTGCTGGGTTCCAGGCTCTTCCTGTACATGACCACATTCATCTCTTCAACAACTCTTTGAGGGACTAGTGACATGATTACTTTTGCACAGGAGGAAACAGACTCATAGAGGTTAAGAGGCTTGCCTGAGGGGGCTCAGCCCCAGAGGTGGCTCCAAGCTTTATTCCAGAGGCCATTTTCTTAACCACATGGCCATTGTGCCTTGGGGAAGTTTCCCGTCTTACTTACAGTTTTTTGGTGTTTTGTTTTTGTTTTGAGAACCAGGCTGAGTGCAGTGGCTCCATCACAGCTCACTGCAACCTTGACCTCCCAGGCTCAAGTGATCCTCTCAGCTCAGCCACCTGAATAGCTGGGACCACAGGCGTACCACCACATCTGGCTAATTTTTGTTTTTGGTAGAGATGAACCTCACTCTGTCATCCAGGCTGGAGTGCTGTGATGGGAACAAGACTTACTGCAGTCTTGAACTTCTGGGCGCAAGCCATCATCTCACCTCAGCCTCCCAAAGTGCTGGGACTACAGGTGTGAATCGTGCCCACACAGGTGGTGGTGTTGTTTGAGACAGAGTTTCACTCTTGTTGCCCAGGCTGGAGTGCAATGACGTGATCTCGGCTCACTGCAACCTCCGCCTCCCGGGATTAAGTAATTCTCCTGCCTCAGCCTCCTGAGTAGCTGGAACTACAGGCATCACCACGCCCGGCTAATTTTGTATTTTTAGTAGAGACAGGGTTTCTCCATGTTGGTCAGGCTGGTCTCAAACTCCCAACCTCTGGTAATCCACCTGCCTTAGCCTCCCAAATTGCTGGGATTACAGACATGAGCCACTGTGCCCAGCCTGTTTGTTTGTTTGTTTGTTTGTTTGTTTTTAGAGACAGCGTTTCACCATATTGGTCAGGCCGGTCTTGAACTCTGAACCTCAGGTGATCCGCCTGCCTCGGCCTCCCAAAGTGCTGGGATTACAGGCATGAGCCATTGCACCTGGCCCTGTTTTTGTTTTGTTTTGTTTTAACTTCTGGAATTCTGAGGTCAGCAAAGTGTTTTCAAGGTCCTCAGCTATCTCCTACCTATCATAGCGCCCCCTTCCCCACCATGTACCCGTAGAGATAAGAAAGTTGACCTTTATACTTTCCCCAGGCTACAAGAAAGAAGGGGGCAATTAGTCTTCAGCACAGTGGAAAGATTGCCAGCAAATGGGCACAGAGGATTGTAGGATGAAAGTTCACGATTGAGTCTAGAAATCACTGCCTCCTAAATTAAGTCCCCGTCTAGGCCGGCGCAGAGATGGACTAGGAAAGTCTTCCCTGTTCTGGCCTCTGGAGTTACCTGGTTTCTCCTCTTGTTTCCTGTACCTGCCCAAAGCTACAGCCAGAGGCAGAGCATCTTTTTTTTTTTGCAACAGAGTCTAGCTCCGTCACCCAAGCTGGAGTGCAGTGGAGTGATCTCAGCTCACTGTAACCTCCACCTTCCAGGTTCAAGTGATTATCCTGCCTCAGCCTCCCAAGTAGTTGGGAAACAGGTGCCTGCCACCATGCCTAGCTAAGTTTTGTATTTTTAGTAGAGACAGCGTTTGACTGTGTTGGGCAGACTGGTCTTGAACTCCTGACCTCATATTCTGCCTGTCTCAGCCTCCCAAAGTGCTGGGATTACAAGTATGAGCCACCACGCCTAGCCTCAGAGCTTCCTTTCACAAGGTCTGCTCACTCTCCTCCAGGAAGTCCTCTTGGCTTAAGGCCCAACCACCTCTCTCTGCTCTCTCAGTATTTCCCCAGCTTCTGCCTGGGCCTCCAACTCCCAGGCCACTCTCCTTGCTACAACCAGCAGCCAGCCCATTCTTCCCCAGGCTTTGGGTTATTTATTGTGATGCTTGTGATCCTCCATTTTTTTTTTTTTTTCTGTTTTTGATACAGAGGCTCACTGTGTCACTCAGGCTGGAGTGCAATAGCAAAATCTTTGCTCACTGCAGCCTCAAACTTCTGGGTTCAAGGACTCCTCCTGCCTCACCTTCCTGAGTACCTGGGACTATAGGTGTGTGCTACCACACCTGGCTAATGTTTTTTTCCCCCAGTCCCTTCCCCAATAATTTTTTAAATAAACTTTTTTTTTTTTTAGATGCAGAGTCTTGCTATATTGTCCAGGCTGGTCTCAAACTCCTGTGTTCAAGCAATGCTCCTGCCTCAGCCTCCCATAGTGTTAGGATTATAGGCATGAGCCATTGCACCGACCTGTGTTAGCTATTGAATTCATTCATTTATTCATTCAACAAGTAGCCACTGAAGACCTACATGAAAGCACTATGCTGAGTGCTAGAGTCAGCAGGGAACAAGACAAAGTCCTTGCCTCTTGTCCTCATGAGAGAAAGACAATTAAGAAGCAGATGGTAAATAAACAGGGTATAGCTAGTGCTCGACTTACGACCACGATTGGGACCAGCAGATCGGTCGTAACACGATTTGGTCGTAAGTTGAGTAGGCTATATGTACAGTTGAAATGGTGCACGCGGAGATGGTAGTGCTGCGGGAAGCTGGTCCGCACTGTCGTACGCCCAGCTGGGCAACGTTTGCGCTGCCAGACGCGGAGCAGTTGTGGCTAGCGATTGTGGTCGTAAAGTCGAATGGTCGTAAGTTGCATAGGTCGTAAGTCGATCAATACCTGTAATTGTAGGTTTTGGTAAGTGCAATGAAGGAAATAAACCAGGAAGTTAAGATAGAGAATAACTGGGAGCTATCAACTTTCAGATTACTCTGGGCTGGGCACAGTGGCTCACGCCTGTAATCCCAGCACTTTGGGAGGCTGAGGTGGGAGGATCACTTGAGTCCAGGAGTTCAAGATGAGCCTGAGCGACACAGTGAGACCCCATCTCTACAAAGAATTAAAAAATTAGCTGAGTGTTATGGCATGCACCTATAGTCCCAGCTACTCAGGAGGCTGAGGTGGTGGGATCGCTTGAGCCCAGAGATTTGAGGCTGCTATGAGCTATGATCACACCACTGCACTACACTCCAGCCTGGGTGACAGAGTGAGATCCTGTCTTTCAAAAAATATGGGACCTCTGTGAACATTAATTGAGAAGACGCGGGACCATCCTGGAGCCACGTCTAGGGTGGGGCTAACAGTGAGGCTGTGCCTGGATCTCGACCCTTCTTGGCTGGGAGCAACTGGCGGAACAGCATGCACCACACCTGCTACTGTCTCCCCAGACTCCGTGGCTCAGCTGTGAGCTGTGAGGGCTCCCTGGATTCTTGGATTTTCTCCGCATTGTCACTGCTCAAGTAGCTGGCCTTGCTGCTGGCAGAGAACAGACAGGGGATGAGGCACTGATATTTGAGGAGGTAAATTTAAGCAGCAGGTTTACAATATGTTTTATGAGCTTGGCAGGTGTAGCTGAAGTGGGTGTTATCAGTAAACAGAGCAGTGCCATTGATCTCACTGGACAAATAGCCTTGAGGGGTTTATAAAGCCTTGGAAGGCCGGGCGCGGTGGCTCACGCCTGTAATCCCAGCACTTTGGGAGGCCGAGGCGGGTGGATCACGAGGTCAAGAGATCAAGACCATCCTGGTCAACACGGTGAAACCCCGTCTCTACTAAAACTACAAAAAATTAGCTGGGCATGGTGGCACGTGCCTGTAATCCCAGCTACTCAGGAGGCTGAGGCAGGAGAATTGCCTGAACCCAGGAGGCGGAGGTTGCAGTGAGCCGAGATCGCGCCATTGCACTCCAGCCTGGGTAACATGAGTGAAACTCCGCCTCAAAAAAAAAAAAAAAAAAAAAAATGCCTTGGAATGTTCCCATCAAGTCTCCATTTGGAGCCTACATGGTGCAGTATGCTGGATCTGGGGTCGAAAGACCTGCCACTCAGCCGGGCGAGTGGTTCACACCTATAATCCCAGCACTTTGGGAGGCCGAGGCAGGAGGATCCCTTGAGCCCCGGAGTTTGAGACCAGACTGGGCAACATCGTGAGATCCAGTCTCTGTAAAAAAATAAGTTATCTGGGCTTGGTAGCACATGCCTATAATCCCAGCTATTAGAGAGGCTGAGGTGGGAGGATCACTTGAGCCTGGGATGTCAACACTACAGTGAGCTGTGATTGTGCCACTGTACTCCAGCCTGGGTGACAGAGCGAGACCCTGTCTCAGAAGAAAATCAAAAAGATCTTTCTCTCATTAACCATATGACTACGGCCACATTAATTAATGGAGCCCACTGTTTCCTTTATCAGCTGTTTCCCAAGCCCCTCAAGGTTGTGTTGGGACTTGGGAAATGCAAGAAAAGGCAACAATAGACCAAGCATGGTGGCTCATCCCTGTAATCCTAGCACTTTGGGAGGCTGAGGCAGGTAGACCACTTGGGGTCAGGAGTTCAAGACCAGCCTGGCCAACACGGTGAAATCCCATCTTTACTAAATATACAAAAATGAGCCAGGCATGGCAGCATGCACATGTAGTCCCAGCTATTTGGGAGGCTGAGGCAGGAGAATCACTTGAACTCAGGAGGCAGAGGTTGCAGTGAGCAGAGATCACGCCATTCCACTCCAGCCTGGGCAAAAACAGCGAAAATCCATCTCAAAACAAAAACAAAACAAAAAAAAAAAAAAAAAAAGAAAAGGAAATGTGACAATGGCCAGGAGAAGCTTTGTAGATGATGAAGCAGACCATTTATCCATGGATAGA
Organism: Sapajus apella; assembly: GCF_009761245.1. Taxonomy (NCBI): domain Eukaryota; kingdom Metazoa; phylum Chordata; class Mammalia; order Primates; family Cebidae; genus Sapajus; species Sapajus apella. Next base: position 1,921,131 of record NW_022436955.1, on the reverse strand, counting down.
TGGGCCACCGTTTATCCAGGTGGCTTGTCTGCCACAGGGCTGTGTGCCACCAGGACTGGTTTGGGCAGAGCCTGTTTCTGTGGGTAGAGGCAGGGCTGATGTGAGAAGTGAAATGGTGCTGTAAGTGATGAAGTGCTGAGCTTCTGTGAGAAGATGGTGATGATGATGGTGGTGATGGGTGGAACGTCGCCATGTGGGTTCTAGAGTCAGAGGCTGGGTGATTTCTGGCAAGTTGTTTAACCTCTCTGAGCCTCTGAGGATAAAAGCAATATTGGTCTGATGAATAGGATTACATGCGGTGTATTGAGTTGAATAGTGTTCCCCCAGGCTGGACGCAGTGGCTCACACCTATAATCCCAGCTCTTTGGGAGGCCGAGGCGAGTGGATCACCTGAGATTGGGAGTTCGAGACCACTTTGACCAACATGGAGAAACTCCGTCTCTAAAAAATAAAAATAAAAAGAATAGTGTTCCCCCCAAATTTACATCCATGTGGAACCCTGAGAATACGACCTTATTTGGAACTAAGGCCTTTGCAGATATGTGCGGTGGTCATACTGAATTAGCGTCGGCCTTAAATCCAATATGACTGGTGTCTTTCTAAGAAGAGGGAGATTTGGACACAGAGACATAGACACACAGAGAAAACACCATGTGCAGACGGAAACAGAGATTGAGGTGACCTGCCCATAAGTCAAGGTGCACCGAAGATCACCTGCTTCCATCCTTGAGTTTGGGTTTCTGGCCTCTAGATCTATGAGAGAATATGTTTGTTTTTCTTTTTTTCTCTCTTCCCCTCCCCTTCTCTCTCTCTCTCCCCCCCCACCCCTTTCTTTCTTCTTTTTTTTCTTATTTTTGAGACAGAGTCTCTATCACCCAGGCTCGAGTGCTATGGTGTGATCTCAGTTCATTGCAACCTCTGCCTCCCAGGTTCAAGCAATTCTCGTGCCTCAGCCTCCTGAGTAGCTGGGATTACATGCTGCCACCACTACGCCTGGCTAACTTTTGTATTTTTAGTAGAGATGGGGTTTGCCATGTTGGCCAGGCTGGTCTTGAACTTCTAACCTCAGGTGATCCACCTGCCTCAGCCTCCCAAAGTTCTGTGATTAGAGGTGTGAGCCACCTCACCTGGCTGGGAGAATACATTTCTGTTGTTTTAAGCCATACAATTTGTGGCAATTTGCTACGGCAGCCCCAGGAAATGAACGCGTGTGATCATTCAGAAAAAGCGATCCATGCCACCCAGCGTGTAGTGAGCGAGAAAGGTTGGCTGCGATCATTATTGCTATCATCCTTAGTATCATGGCTCAAGGTCGGTAGTGACCGCCACAGATTAGGTCAAAGGGAGACCCCTCCCACCTCCCTGGCCTCAAGTCTTGATGGGAGTCGGGAGGGATGGATTCCCTGGTCGTGGTTTCCCGTGAGCTCCTGCATGGAAGGGTGGCTGTCCTTTGTGGCAGCGGCTGACTTCCACGCATCCCTGAGGAGAGGGTTCTGCTGAGGTTGGTGGGGGTGCCCTCCTCGAGTCCTGCTTGTGGGGTGGGGTGGAGGGGCCTGGTGTGGCAGCTGCTCAGGGCTGATTTCTGGAGCACAGCTCAGCAGATGCCTCAGGAACCTGTCTGGCAACAACATTCCTCCGACACTCAGAGTAGCCAGCTGTCACTCACAGCCTGCTGTGGTTTTGTAAGGCGCAGACAAGGACTGTCAGCTGCTTCCCAGCGAGGCCGTGAGTCACTTTGGCAGCTCTGAGCCCAGAGTTTCCCCTGTGGCGGCCAAAACCCTTGCCTCTCAGCCCAGCTTCTGTCCTGCGATCAAATGTGGGTCTTCTGAGGCCTTCCTTGAGAGGAAGCAGGAGGGGCATCCCCAGGGTCCTGAAGACACAGGAGGACAGATCTGACTGCATTCCCTACTTCCTCAGGCCTGGCCCTGATTCTGGGTTCGGGGCAAGGAGTGTCATGGTTTAGGCTGATACTTTTCAGGCCTCGGTTTTCTCACCTGTGCTTGGGGATGTTGTGAGAACTTGAACTCTTAGAAGTGGGAGCGCTCTCCTCCTCCTTTCCCCAGCATCTCAGTAGCCGGTCAAATGGTTCAGAGCCGCTGGTAAGACGACTTGACCACATCCTTGCCTGTGGGTACCTGGACGGCCACTAACATCCAGAGACCTCAGCCGGGCACGGTGGCTCACACCTGTAATCCCAGCACTTTGGGAGGCTGAGGCAGGCGGATCACAAGGTCAAGAGATGGAGACCATCCTGGCCAACATGGTGAAACCTCATCTCTACTAAAGATATATTAAAAAAAAAAAAATTAGCTGAGTGTGGTGGCACGTGCCTGCAGTCCCAGCTACTCAGGAGGCTGAGGCAGGAGAATCATTTGAACCAGAAGCCGGAGGTTGCAATGAGCTGAGATTGTGCCATTGCACTCCAGTCTGGGAGACACAGCGAGACTCTGTCCCCCCACAAAAAAAAAAATTGGACAAATCAGTAAAACTTTGGCCTGAAAAAACAAAAACAAAAACAAACAAACAAACAAAAGGAGGCCTCAGGAGGAAAAGGGACAGGACTCCTGAAGCCCCTCACCCCAGGAGAAGTTCAAGAATGTGAAAGCCTGTTTGCAGCAGGGGTGACCCAGCTGAGATGATCCTCAAACAGACACCGGGGCTTCCAGGCAGCACTCACCACAAGGCACAGACTTCACCCAGGCACCAAGCTCTGCATGTGTGCCTGAGGTGGGGGAGTGGCAGGAAGGGAGTCTGGGGGTGTTTGGGGGTATGTGGAGTGAGTCAGAAGAACCTGGTGATCCCACGGACCCAGGCCACTTGGCCGCGGTATAAGCCATGGCTGGGTGCAGTTGGGGGAGCAGACAGACATTTGCTTCCCTTCTCCCAGGCCCCACGTGGAGTGTTTAGCAGGAATACCCACTTCACTTTTATTTTTGTTTATTTTATTTTATTTTTTGAGATAGGGTCTTGCTCTGTTGTCCAGGCTGGAGTACAGTGGTGCGATCTCGGCTCACTGCAACCTCCGCCTCCTGGGTTCAAGCAATTCGCCTCTCTTAGCCTCCTGAGTAGCTGGGACTAGAGGTGCACGCCACCGTGCCTGGCTAATTTTTTATTTTTAGTAGAGATTGGGTTTCACCATGTTGACCAGGCTGGTCTCGGACTCCTGACCTCAGGTGATCTGCCCTCCTTGGCCTCCCAAAGTGTTGGGATTACAGGTGTGAGCCACTGTGCCCAGCCAACTGTTTTTGGAGCCTCCGTTTCCAACAGCAGGTGCAGCAGCCACGTGTGGGCACCCCCAGCCTTCCTGGTGAGGGGGGCTCAAGCATCCATGCTGGTCTTGGGGGGCATCCTGGTAGAAGAGTCAGGCCAGGTGCTGATGTGGTCCCAGCTCAGCCACGTTGGGGGTGATGGGCAGAGAACCTTGTAAGCAGCCCTGGGGCTTCTGGGAAATGCTTGGAGGGGATCCTAGAAAACACAGGCTGGGGGTAGGCTGTTGATCTTGAAGCACAGAGATGTACCCGTGGCTGTGAGCTAACGGAAGCAACCCCGAGCTACTGTGGTCACAAATGTGCACGATACTGCCTCCAGCCAGCCTCCCGGGACCCCCATAGCCTTGGGCATGATTTATCCAGGTGGCTTGTTTGCCACCGGGCTCTGTGCATTGCAGGACAGGTTTGGGCAGAGTCTGTTTCTGTGGGTAGAGGCAGGGCTGATGTGAGAAGTGAAAGGAGGCCACCCCAAGTCTCCAGCCACAACAGACTGCCAGCATCAGCCTCCAAAGATAGTATCACCCCAGCCAGGACAGGGCCAGGCCTGCGTGTTCTACAGCATGCGCAGCGCTGTGTTTCGGAAACTCCTTCCTATCCAAGGCTGGTTCCATTTCCAGCCATACTTGAATTTTGCTGAATTTGACTGTCTGCTGTGCACTAGGCTTTGCAGAGGACAAAAGAATGGCAATAATAGGCCAGGAAGGGCGGCTCACATCTCTCATCATAGCACTTTGGGAGGCCGAGGTGGGTGGACTGCTTGAGCTCAGGAGTTCAAGACCAGCCTGGGCAACATGGTGAAACCCCATCTCTACTAAAATACAAAATATTGGGTGTGTTTGTGTGTGCCTATAGTCCCAGCTACTTGGGAGGCTGAGGCATGAGAATTGCTTGAATTTCTTGGACCTGGAAGGCAGAGATTGCAGTGAGCTGGGATCACACCACTGCACTCCAGCCTGGGTAACAGAGCGTCTGTCTCAAAAAAACAACAACAACAACAACAAAAAACCAAAACACAAAAATGAATAATGATAATGGTGGTAGTCCTAATGATAGTGATAGTTTCTTCATCTGTAACATGGGATAATTATAGTACCCACTCATAGGTGCTGTAAGGATCAAATGGGATAGTACATTTAGAGTACTTAGCACATAGTACATGGCACATAGTACGTGCTCAATAAATATTACCTGTTAATGAGGACACTGAGGCTCAGAGAGGTTAAGTGCCTTACCCACAGTCACACAGCATGGGAATCTGAATCAGGGACCGCCAATCTAATGGAGGAGACTGACAGTCCCCCACAGTTGTGAATCCAGTGCTAGGTGAGCTAAAGGAAGGGGAGGTGGTCCTGGGGGACTTCTGACTAGGTGGTATCAGGAAGGCTCCATGGAGGGGGTGTTACTTCCATTGGGCCTCACAGGTAAATGGACTGTCATCATGGAGGTTGCTGCAGGTGGAGATGTGGGGGTGGGGGCGGAGCATATGGAAAACTCAAGGACCAGAAAGAGGGTACCTTGTGGGGGTCAGTGGGAGTGAAGGCTGGACAGGATGGCTGCAGGCAGATGGTGAAGAGCCCTGAATGCGTGCTGGGGAATGAGCCACAGTGACTAGGACCCCACGGACTGTGCCCTTGAGAGGCAGTATGGTGCAGTGATTCAAGGTCTGGACTCAGTAGCCAGCCTGCCCCAGTCAAATCTATAGCATGGGGACAGTAGCAATGTGTACAGGAAGAAGAAGCAAGAGTGAGAGTACCGCCCCCACCCAGTGCCAGGGTAGATCCTTTCACCTCTGCCTACCTGTCTTCCAGGGACTGCATGGCTTTTACACCCAGGAGAGAGAGCATGAGGTTCCATCTTCAGGCTGTGACTCTGGAGATGCCTTGAGTCTCCCGAGGCCCTAGGTCTCTTCCCCTGAAGGCATGTGCTGCAGAGGCTGTGGGGATGCCATGCCCACCTGTGTGAGTGGTGCTCAGCTGCAGGGAGTTGCTGGACACACATAGGTTACCAGGGGGGAGGTCTGCTTGAGGGCACAGGAAATCCTAATTATGGTCATGCAGGCAATCGGCAGGCATGCCGGTTTGACCCCAGGGCTGGGATTCTCAGAAGCTGGTTAGAGTCTCCATTTGTTCACTTAAGACAGGGCCATGGGTGCCATTTGCCCCAGGAGGTGGATGTGAAGAGCACAGGACTTCATGGACAGGGAGGCGTGGAGGGGGTGGAGTGGCAGGGCACTACTTTCTGGGTTACTGGAGATATTGACAGGAACATTGTGCCTCCAATCTAAGACCCTCTGGATTCTCCTTTTTTTTTTTTGAGCTGGAGTCTCGCTTGGATTACAGGTGTGAAGCACTGTGCCTGCACTTTTTTCTTTTCTTTTCTTTTCTTTTCTTTTTTCTGAGACAAGGTCTTGTCCAGGCTGGAGTGCAATGGCACAATCCCGGCTTACTGCAACTTCCCCTTCCCGGGTTCAAGTGATTCTCCTGCCTCAGCCTCCTGAACAGCTGGGATCACAGGTGTGCGTCACTATGCTGGGCTAATTTTTGTATTTTTAGTAGAGACGGGGTTTCGCCATGTTGAGCAGGCTGGTCTTGAACTCTTGACCTCAGGCGATCCACCCACCTCGGTCTCCCAAAGTGCTGGGATTACAGGCGTGAGGCACTGCGCCCAGCCAGGTTCTCCATTTTCAACAGTAAGTTGCCCAAACAGTGCAGGTGGAATGAGCTCCTGCCTCTTATTGGCCAGTTTAGCCCTCATGGTGGTCCCTTGCACCTGTGCCCCTGGCTCAGGGTTAAGTCTGGGCTGGGGTTACCTCTTAGGCGGCTGATCTGCCTGTGTCCCACGATTGCCAAGCACACATGGCTGGACCAGTTGGTGGGGGCCCCTCAGGAGCAACCAGTATTCCTTACTCACACTTTCTGGAGTATTAAGATGTTTCCAGGTAACTGAGCGCGCCCCAGCCAGCCCAGTGTTCAGTGTTTCCAGTCCAGGCTTTGTTTCCAGGCCCTCCCCGTCTGAGCAACACCTCACCCTGACTCAGGGTTTCTTCCGCTCCATCTCCAATAGTTTTCTTGCCACCCTCCCCGCATTCCTCCAGGTCCACACACACCTGCCCTTTGATTCGTGGCTCTTTCCGCTCTGAGGAGGGCGAGCACCAGAGGCCAGGGCTCCCATCACCCTCAATCAGCAGCTGGGGCCACTGCCTGCCACTGGTGTCTTCACACACACCTTTCCTGGGCTCTGGAGTGAGGCTGCTTAGAGGGGGGTGATTGGAGAGGGGCTGAGTGCCCTACTCCCAGAAGGCAAATCCCAAAGGCAGCTCTGGCCTGACCTCTTTTTTTTTTTTTTTTTGAGATGGGGTCTCGCTTTGTCACCCAGGCTGCAGTGCAGTGGTGTGATCTTGGCTCACTGCCTCCCGGGTTCAAGTGATTATCCTGCCTCAGCCTCCCAAGTAGCTGGGACTATGGGCACATACCACCATGCCTGGCTAATCTTTGTATTTTTAGTAGAGATGGGGTTTCATCCTGTTGGCCAGGATGGTCTCGATCTCTTGACCTCGTGATCTGCCTGCCTTGGCCTCCCAAAGTGCTGGGATTACAAGCATGAGCCACCATGCCCAGCTGACCTCTTTTTTTTTTTTTTTTTTTTTTTAAGAGATGGGTCTTGCTCTGTCACCCAGGCTGCAGTGCAGTGGTGTGATTATAGCTCACCGCAGCCTTGAACTCCTGGGCTCAAGTGGTCCTCTGGCCTCAGTCTTTTTCTTTTTCTTTTTGAGACACAGTCTCACTCTGTTACCCAGACTGGAGTGCAGTGGTGCAATCTTGGCTCACTGCAACCTCTGCCTCCCAGGTTCATGTGACTGTCCCATCTCAGCCTCCCAAGTAGCTGGGATTACAAGCGTGTGCCACTTTGCTTGGCTAATTTTTATATTTTTAGTACAGACAGGGTTTCACCATGTTAGCTAGGCTGGCCTCAAACTCCTGACCTCAAGTAATCCACCTGCCTCAGCCTCCCAAAGTGCTGGGATTACAGGGGTGAGCCACTGTGCTCGGCCCCACACCTCAGCCTTCTAGGTAGCTGGGACCACAGGTAGGCACCAGCATGTCCAGCTAATTTTTAAATCTTTTTGGTAGAAATGGGGTCTTGCCATGTTGCCCAGGCTGGTCTCAAACTCCTGGCCTCAAGTGATCCTCCCAGCTTTGCCTCCCAAAGTGCTGGGATTACAGGCGTGAGCCATTGCACTCAGCCTGGTCTGACTTCTGTGTAGTCTCTCTCTCTCTCTTTGCTATCCTCCCTCCCTTCCACCCTTCCTCCCTCCCTCCTTCCTCCTTTCTCTCTTAAACAGCTTTATTGAGATATAATTATCATACCATAGCATTCACCTGTTTAAAGTGTACAATGCAATTGTTTTTAGTGTATTCACAGAGTTGTGCAACTGTTACCATAATCTAACTTTAGGACATTTAATCACCCCAAAGAAGCCCCATTTATAGTCACTCCTCATTCTCCCTCCCACCTCCCAGGCCCTGGCACCCCCTCAACTACTTTCTGTCAGTGGAGTTCCTTGGTGAACCCACTGTGAAGAGTGAAGCCAGCCCCAGGTACTGGGGGGGGTTGATCCTGCCCTTGGATCATGCCTTCAGCAAGCAGAATCCCAGAATGGGAGCCGTCCCTTCTAGCTGCCCATTCACTTCCTCGTGGCTATAGCCCTGGGAAGGCCACCAGTCCACCCTCCTCATTTACCCAGGGAGGGGCATGAGACCTAGAACAGGGAGGAAATCTGATCAAGGTCACATCGTGGGTTGGAGATGCAGCTCCTGCCATAGTGCCCACTATCTGCAGCACCCCAAGCCGCCTTCCCACAGCAGTGCCTACACACCCATGGGCCCCCCACTGGCCTCGGTCTCTCCGTCTGTACAATGGGAATAATAACACCTACCACACATGTTGTTGTGGGGATTGAATGAAAGCAAAGGCAATCCTGTGTGTAAGGAGTTTATCCCTGTGCCTGGCATGAAGCTGTCCTCAGCCCATTGCTGAAGTTGAATTAGATTCAGTTCCCATCCTGGCATGTAGGGCCCTGCATATTCTTACTGTTGGGGTGGATGGAAGTTCGTCCCTTCCCTCCCCTGGAAGGTGGCAGGAGGAAGCCACTGGAAGCTCGGGATCCTCGCTGCTTCTTCCCGGTTACCTGGAAGCTGGTGGTGTTGCTGGTGCTGGCGGGAGGGTGACACTGGTGGCGATGACTAAGCACCGAGAGCTGTGGGAGTCTGGTTAATCAGCAGCATCAAAACTTCCTGTTGCTGTTTGCAAATAAGGGCTAGCCCTGGAGGAGGAGGACCAGGGCTCGGGGAGAGGCTGTGCCCCAAAGAACCTCAGCAAATCGATGCTACAGTTCACAGGCAGCAGCAGCAGTGGTGCTAAGGGTTTGGCAGGTGGTTGGGGCTGTGGCTGTGGTTTTCCAGGAGCACGTGTCTTCCCTTATGGCCCCTGTCACCACCTCCCCACGCAGGGGGAATTTTTTTTTTTTTCCAGGAGGAGCTGAATTTTTTTTTTTTTTTTGAGATGGAGTCTTGCTCTGTTGTCCAGGCTGGAATGCAGTGGCCCAATCTCAGCTCACTGCAACCTCCGCTTCCCGGGTTCAAGCGATTCTCCTGCCTCAGTCTCTGGAGTAGCTGGGATTGCAGGTGCAGGCCACCACACCTGGCTAATTTTTGTTTTAGTAGAGACAGGGTTTAACCTTGTTGTCTAGGCTGGTCTCGAACTGCTAACCTTGTGATCTGCCTACCTCAGCCTCCCAAAGTGCTGGGATTACAGGGGTGACACCACGCCCGGCCCAGAAGTAGTAGCTGATTGACTTATTGCAAGGAACCCCAGTGAAGTGCCAGGGTGTGAGAGCAGGAATCATGGTGGTGGTGCCTGATAAGATTCATCCATCTAGGATGGGCCAGCGTGTTGGACTTTGTGGTCCTGAGATGTTCCAGGACTGACCTTGGGAGATGTCTGGCGGCTTAAGAGCAGGCAGAGATTGGGAACATTGAGTCAGTGCTCTCGGCCCCACCTGGCCCGGCCCAGCAGACAGAAACACTCCCAGACTGAGCACCTGGCAGAAGAACCAGACACGCCCCTCTGGTGACAGCCATCACTCGGATATCTTTATATATATGCCTCATGCCTCCCAGGAGAACCAGCCAGGGCGAGAATTCCAGATCCAAGAGAAAAACTGTAAATTAGCGTGAAAAGTAGCTGTCGTCAAAAATGCTGCCAACGACAGTGTAAATTTGGTACAGGCCTTCTGAGGGGCAATCTGGCAACATGTTTAGAAAGTGAAAAAATAATGCTCAGACTCTTTATTCAGAAAGACTTTTTTATGAAGTTGACAACCTCTCTTCTCCCTCTTCTCCCCACACCATGGAATAAACCGGCTGTGTGGGTGGCAATGGTGACAGCAAAGCTGTTTATAAAGTGACAGAAATGGGAGCTCCTCAAATATCAGACCCCATAGAATGGTCAGCTCAGTCAGAGCACAGGCTCACAGTGGAATATTATGCAGCCATTTAAAATAGTTTTTTGCTGGGTGCAGTGGCTTGCACCTGTAGTCCCAGTACACAGGAGGCTGTGGTGGGAGGGTCACTTCAGCTCAGGAGTTTAAGGCTGCAGTGAGCTCTGATCATACCACCTCACTCCAGCCTGGGTGAGAGCAAGACCCCGACTCTAAATAAGTGAATAAATAACACTTTTCAGCCACTTTTATTGAATGCTAGGTGTGCCCCAGACACTGGGACCTCCATTCTGAATGCCGCCTTGGCTTTATCTTATGACATCTGCACTTGAAGAAAGAGCAGGAAAAAGTGACATGGAAAATGCTTATTATAATCATTAAAATTTTTTTTTAGAGATGGAGGTCTTGCTATGTTGCCCAGGCTGACCTCAAACTCCTGGGCTCAAGCAATCCTCCCACCTCTGCCTTCCAAGAAGTTGGGACTACAGGCGTGAGCCACCACGCCCAGCACTTACATGATTCAAAGTAAGAAAAGGCAGAGTAGAAAATTCTATCCAGTCTTTGCCTCCCACTATCACTGCAGCTTGTGTTTGCAGAAACGCCAATTGTGTGCCAGATGCTGGGCTGAGGGTGCTATGTGCTTGCTCTTACATCTCACCATAACTCAATGGGTTAGACACTAGCCCTCCTCCCATTTTTACAGGAGGAAACTGAGGCACCGTGGAAGTGACTGAGCCAGTGACTGAGCCCAAACCCAGGCCTGCCTGGTCCCTGAACCACCTTTAATCAGCCCTCTATACTGTCTCTCCTTAATACAGAAATGACATCAGCTCAAGGTCAGATGCCAGAAAGAAAAATCTGGACCAATGACAATAAATGAAGCGTGGTGGAATTTGCTGTTTTTGTTTTGCTGTTTTTCCCCTCTCTGTTGATTTCTATTAGATTTGTGCAGAAAAAAAAATTTAAGTTCAAAAACTGCCACCAAGAATTTGCAGCAGCTGGGGAGAAGTGAATAAGGAAGTGGGGAAGAGTGGGAAGGACGTTAATAACGTATGTACTGGCTGAGAACCCGGAGCTAGAACCATTTAGAAGCAAGGTGTGAAGCAGTGGAGTCTGTAGCGAGGAGCCGGTGGCTTCCGAGGATGGTGAGAGATCCTGGGGCTGGGAGGCGGGCCGGGGGCGGGGCTTATTTCTCCGGGGCTTCTCTCCAGCGCTGTTGCTAAATCTATTTATTACCTGGTGCTTACGTCCATTATCTCCTCACTGTTTGCATTCCTCCATTATCTCCTCAATGTTTGCATTCCTCTCATTTTTCAGACTATAGGAAATGATAAACGGGGAAAAATCCCCACAAAGCCTCGGTTTGCTTTCAGCCTTGGAGTGCTAGCAGGAAGGGAGTCTCTGCCAAATTCTTCTTGAGTCATAAAGACGCTTTGAGTTCCTCTAATCCGACAGTTAGGGGAGCACTGTCAAGTTCAGTCTTTTTGGCCAATGCAGAAAGGCAGCCACAATTTGGATATTTTAAAGCAAGGTGGTTTTCTTTTTATTTTCCAGTCTCCTTAGAAGGTTTTTTTTTTTTTTTTTTTTTTTGAGACAGGGTCTTGCTCTGTTGCCCAGGCTGGAGTACAGGGACGTGATCATAGCTCACTGCAGCCTCAAACTCCTGGGCCCAAGCCATCCTCCTACCTCAGCCTCCTAAGTAGCTGGGACCACAGGCCTGTACCACTGCGCCCGGCTAGTTATTTTGGAGAGACAGAGTCTTGGTATGTTGTTCAGGCTGGTCTAGAACTCCTGGCCTCAAGCAATCCTCCTGTCTCATGAGCCACTGTGCCTGGCCCTCAAGGTGGTTTTCCTGGAGGGAAGATTGCCTGGTTCTCTGAAAATGGCAGACCTGTTTTCCCCTCTCAACAGCTTCTAGAAAGGAAGGCACACAGGGAGCAGCAAAGTGAGAGGGAGAGAAAAAGGTGAGAAAAATACCATTTGTTTAAATACCACTTAAACGCCTAGTGCCTGCTGAGCTGGGTCTAGAGCAGACAAGGACAAGGGGAATTTACAGTCCAGCCAAGGGTCATCCAAGACCACCATCCCAACATGCCCACTGAAAGCTTGCAGCTGTGAGCCTTGTGCCAGACCCCTGATGTGCTCAGGTTGTCAGGTGCCCAAGACCTACCGTTGGTGAGGTACAAAGCTAAAAACCAAATTCATGCTTATGGGGCTAGGTGCAGAGCCAGGCTTTTCGCCTCCAAGAGCTCCTCCACAGTTTTTTTTGTTTTTTGGAGTGCAGTGGTGTGATCTCAGCTCACTGCAACCTCCACCTCCTGGATTCAAGCGATTCTCCTGCCTCAGCCTCCCGAGTAGCTGGGATCACAGGCATCCGCCACCATGCTGGTTAAGTTTTGTATTTTGGGTAGAAATGGGGTTTCGTCATGTTGGCCAGGCTGGTCTCGAACTCCTGACCTCAGGTGGTTGCCCGCCTCAGCCTCCCAAATTGCTAGAATTACAGACGTGAGCCACCATGTCTGGCCTCCTCCACGGTTCTTTCTGCAGTGCTCATGATTAATGATTTCAGAGGTATTCAGAAGATGTGAATTCAAAAAAGCAGCTAACTGGGTCAGGATTACTTAATATGCAGCTCACTCCAAAATGAGTTTCTCCAACTTCAAGAAACTTTCTGTTAACCAGAAGCATGAGAGGATACACACTTTTCACAGCTGGAGGGTACTCCTTCCTGGCCACATGGAAACAATTGCTAAGAAGCCTTCTCTTGCTTTTTTTTTTAAGATGGAGTCTTGCTCTGTCACCTAGGCTGGAGTGCAGTAGCGCGATCTTGGTTCACTGCAACCTCCACCTCCTGAGTTCAAGCAATTCTCCTGTCTCAGCCTCCCTAGTAGCTGGGACTACAGGTGTGTGCCACCATGCCTGGCTAATTTTTGTATTTTTAGTAGAGATGGGGTTTCACTGTGTTAGCCAGGATGGTCTCGATCTCCTGATCTTGTGATCCACCCGCCTCAGCCTCCCAAAGTGCTAGGATTACAGGTGTGAGCCACCGTGCCTAGCTTCTTACTTCCATTTGGTAGGAATGATCATTGCTTTACATAGGAAGTCTGTTTGGGTACATTTCATGCACCTGTGCTTCCCTTCTGAATTCTACCGGATCTATGGATTTATTCAACGAACATGTCTGCGATACCAGGCCTTGAGCTGGGGTCAGCTGAGGCTTTCCCTGTGATCAAGTCAGGAAAGAGCCCTGTCCTCAAGGAGCAGATGGTATAGACAGGAAAGCCATCATGATTTAGGATGGGGTATGTTGCAGGAGGTGAGCCTGCCTGCTGGTACCTGGGAGGATTAAGGAAGGTGACCTCTAAGCTTGAAGGAGGGACAAGCAGGTATGGAACTGGCCAGGTTAAGGGTTAGTAGAGGCAGATGGGAATGGGGTGAAGGAGAGAGGCCTTCTGGGCAGGGAGAACAACATTTGCAAAGACTCGGAGAAGACTGGATCTCAGGTTAAATCATTTAAAATGGGAAAATCCTGTAAATCTTATCTGTGCTTTACTCTGGGTTGCTATGAGAATCAGATTAAACACAATCTGGTTTTTCATTCCTCTTCTTTCCTTCCCTTTGAGGAGCAAAACTCGGGGGCTCTTGGCCGCTTCTCTGACGAATGCTTGAGTGGTAAGGTGTTTCAGGCCCTTTGAACACAAAGATGGGCCAGGGGCAGTGACTCACTCTTGTAATCCCAGCACTTTGAGAGGCTGAGGTGGGTGGATCACCTGAGGTCAGGAGTTCAAGACCGGTCTGGCCAACATGGCGAAACCTTGTCTCTACTAAAAATATGAAAGTTAGCCAGGTGTCGTGGCACCTGCCTGTAATCCCAGCCACTCAGGGAGGGGGGCTGAGGCAGGAGAATCACTTGAATCCAGGAGACAGAGATCACAGTGAGCCGAGATCGTGTCACTGCACTCCAGCCTGAGTGACAGAACCAGACTCTGTCTCCAAAAAAAAAAAGTCTATGGCCATACCACCCTGAATATACCTGATCTTATCTGAACACAACAAATATGGCGCTACTAGCCCTGCCTGGGGATGGGCTGATGTGGGCATGGAACTGCAGTGTTCTGGACACTGTCTTTTGTCTGGCCCTCCCGGAGACAGCTGTGCCTCTGCCAGAGGTGGGCAGGAAGGGTCAAGGCTGAACTCAAGAGTCCTCCCTCAAGGGTTTAGGACTTCAGTGTTGGGGTGGTCAGGTTTCAGAAAAACTTCCACTTTCCCTGCGGCCAGGAGAGTTGGCAGTTTTCTATATAAATCATCAGCAGAGTTTCTGGGTTAGAAACGACCTTGAAGTTGGTACGTAGTTCCTGGTGACAGTGTACATTCTTAAATTCCAGTAGTTGGGATGGGCATGGTATGGTGGCTCATGCGTATAATCCCAGCACTTTGGGAGGCCGAGGCAGGATGATCGCTTGAGGCTAAGGTTCGGAGACCAGCCAGGGCAACAGAGCTAGACCTGACTCTACACAATATATACATTTTTTAATTGAGTTTGTGCCGGGCACAGTAGCTCATGCCTGCAATCCCAACACTTTGGGAGGCCAAGGCGGGCAGATCACTGAGGTCAAGAGTTCAAGACCAGCCTGGCCAACATGGTGAAACCCTGTCTCTACCAAAAATATTAAAAAATTACTTGGGTGTGGTGGTGTGTGCCTGTAATCCCACTGCACTCCAGCCTGGGCAACAGAGACTCCGTCTCAAAAAAAAAAAAAAAAAAAAAAAAAAATTAAGTCGGCACAGAGACTCACATCTATAATCTTAGGACTTTGGAAAGCAGAGATAGAAGGATCCCTTGAGCCCAGGAGTTTGAGACCAGTCTGGACAACACAGTGAGACTCCCATCTCTACTTTAAAAAAAAAAAAGCTGGCTAGGCACAGTGGTGTGTCTGTAGTTCCAGCTACTCAAGAGGCTAAGGCGGGAGGATCGCTTGATCCCTGGAGTTTGGGGCTATAGTGAGCTGTGATTGCGTCACTGCATTCCAGCCTGGACAACAGATCAAGATCCTGTCTCAAAAATGCAACAACCATGAAACAAGTAGTTTGTACATTTCAAATCAGAGTTTTGCTAGAATTCCAAAAATACATCCTCTTTACACTTCAATTTCCTTTTTCCTTCCCTGGTTCTTTGATCTTTTTTTTTTTTTTTTTTGAGACAAGTTCCACTCTTGTTGCCCAGGCTGGAGCGCAATGGTGCAATCTAGGCTCATCACAACCTCCGCCTCCCGGGTTCAAGTGGTTCTCCTGCCTCAGCCTCCTGAGCAGCTGGGATTACAGGTATGCATCACCATGCCTGGCTAAATCTGTATTTTTAGTAGAGATGGGGTTTCTCCATGTTGGTCAAGCTGGTCTTGAACGCCCAACCTCAGGTGATCTGCCCATCTCGGGCTCCCAAAGTGCTGGGATTACGGGTGTGGGCCCCCATGCCTGGCCTGCTGCTTTGATCTTAATAAGCTCTTATACCCATGTGCATCTGACAGTACTGTGCGGATGTGTGTGCGTGTGCATCTGCATAAACACTTAGACAAGGAAGCAAATAAACACTTAGACAAGGAAGCGAAACTGGGCAACAAGAGCGAAACTCTGTCTCAAAAAAAAAAATAAAAGACAGAACCCACCTGGAGTGGCACACACACACCTATTGGACTCATAGCTCTATCATACGTTGCATTTGTGAACAAACTTTCTGAGGCTCAGTTTCCTTTGCTGAAAAATGGGAATATGACAGTGATGGTGTTCATAGGGTGTTCAGGGTTAAATGGGTGGGATTTTGTTTAGAAAGAGCTTAGTGCCGTGCCTGACGTGTTAGCTTCAATAATGCATCTATTATGTGCACAGAAAAAAAAAAGGCTTCTAAAGTGTTGGCAGCATGTATCTCTAGTGGGTGGGATATGGTTACAATGAACACCTATTACTTTTGTAATCAGTGAAAAAGAACAATAAGTGTTATTATTAATTCAAAAATCTGGCTTTGGCTTTGGTAGGAAGGAACCTGCAGTTAATGTCAATGTCTCAATCCCCGAGGAAGACAAAGCCTCCGGTTTTGAACCAGGACTTTAAGGACAAACATTCTGCCCTACGGCTTATAATCAGGGAGATAGATACTAAATCAGAATTCTAGAGACATTTTGCCTTCACCCACCCTTGCAGTCCCCTGGGTCACTGCTGTTTGGCAGGCAGGCAGAATAATTCAGAGAACATAACTCCCCAAATAAGGCTTTCTCTCCCATTGTGGGGGGGGGGGGTTCTCCGCTGTGGTGGTCTCAGGTAGAAATCTAACTCTCTAGGGAATGATTCCAGGAGCGTGACATTCACCCTCTATCAGGCCTTCACCGAGGAATCTCAGTTGGCAAATAAACCATGCACTAGGCTGCTTCCAGCTGGGGGACTGT
This sequence comes from Sapajus apella, assembly GCF_009761245.1. Classification (NCBI taxonomy): domain Eukaryota; kingdom Metazoa; phylum Chordata; class Mammalia; order Primates; family Cebidae; genus Sapajus; species Sapajus apella. The sequence continues at coordinate 1,904,926 of NW_022436955.1, read as the reverse complement.
GACTGTCCTGCTCTGGCGTCCAGAACAATCTGAGGCCCAGGCCCTTGGCTCCGTCTCTTGACGAGATTCTTGACTGGCAGCCCAGCGCCTGTGCAGCAGCAGGAGACAGAGCCCACCTGGAGTGGCACAACCCCTTCCAGTCTTCTTGCTCTTCTTGGGCCATCCCTTGACAAGCAGGAAGGGGCAGGGTGCCCACCCTCCTGGGATTATCTGCAGAACCATCGGCCTGCCTGGGCTGGCTTCAGAGTGACTGGCTTTCTCCTCTTCCGCACCCGGGGCGTGGGGGGTGAGGGCGAATTTTGCTGCTGGCTCTGGAATAAAATGCTGCCTCTGTTTGGGAGACAAAGAACAGAGTGGCTCCTCCAGTCAGCTGTCTCTCCCGGCTGGCAGGCCCCTGGCCTCCCCCAGGCCTCTTCTGAGGCTCTAGGCACCCCATGAGCAGGGCCTTCTGCGGCCAGGCTGGGGGCTGCTGCACCATGGGTGTGTTTCCACTGGAGCCTGAAGGAATGTTTTACCTTAAGAGACCCCAGGCAGCTTCCTTGCTGGGATGATATTCCTTTGCTGGGGCGGGGCTGGGGTGCAGAGGTAGGAGGTGCTGTGGCTGGGGAGGTGGCCTGGCCAGCGAGTAGGCGGTGGAGCGAGTGAGAGCGTGTGCGCCGTAAAACAGTGTGAGTGCGCCAGCGCGTGCAAGGCCACGGTAAGGGGGGTACATGTACTGTCTGGTAAGAGCGTGTGTGTGCTGGGATGGGAAGAGCCTGTGTGAAGAGTGTATGTGTGAGTACTCGCGTGGAAGTTCTCGGGTGTGAGGCTGTGCACATGGCTCACCTGGTGTGGGGCTGTGTGTGCCGCCTCTTGTGTGCCAGCCCGTGTGCAGGCATGTTTTGTGAGAGCCTTGAAGGAACGCATGAGCACGTGTGCCAGTGCGGGTGCGGGGCGCGGGGAGGCGGGAGAGCCCGAGTGGGAAGCCCCGCGAGGGAGTGCGCGTGGGAGTGGGAGTGCCTGCTGGAGACCATGCGGGGGCGCGCCCGGGCCGGCGCGTGCGCTCGAGTGCGTGAGTGCGGATGCGCGCCGCCGCCCCCCGCCGGGGTCCGAGCTGGTTGCCATGGGAACGCGCCGCGGCCCGAGTTAATCATTTCCTGTGGAAAGTGTGCGGGAGGGGCGCGAGCGGGCGGGCGGCGGAGGCGGCGGCGTGGAGCTGCCTCCTGTAGGCGGGCCGGGCCGGGCCGAGCCCCGAGCGCTGCGGCGACGCCGGGATCCTGCCTCCGCCAGGCCGGTGAGTGGGGGGCCCGGGCGGGCTAGGGGCGGGCGGGGCGCTGGGGCTCCGCCCGGACAGCAGCCCAGCCTTTCGGGGCGCCGCGTCCCGGCCGGCCCTGCCCACTGGACCCCTCTGTCCCGACCCGCTGGGGGCGCGGGGAGGGAAAGGCCCGGGAGACCCAGCCCTGCGAGGTCCCCCGCCAGCGCCGTTCAGCCCCAGTTGAGGACCTTGCTGGGATCTGGGCATGGGGGCGGCGTGTCCCCCGGGATCTGAGCAGCCTCAGGATCCCGTTTGGATCTCATTGAACGAGGAGAGCGCAGACCCTACTCGGGATCGGCTTGTCAATCGGCTCTGCCCCCTCCCCTTCCTGGGGTCTCCCCCACACCCAGGGCTCCCTTGAAGGCTGCCGTTGGGTCCCTCCCACCACGACCCTGGGGAGTTCGCTTTTTCCTGGCAGGGCCAGGGGCGGGGTGCGCCAGCCCAGAGGTCAGGAAGAAGGGCCTTGGCCGGTGCCCTCTGGGCAGTGAGGAATTGGGTCTTTGACAGCCGCAGTTGTGGGGGTCTCAGCAGCGAGGGCGATCCCAGAACCACCCCCTAAGCCCCGCATTGCTAGTTAGAGCAGAACTCTGGCTGGTGCAGTGAAGGGCCTGGTCCTGGGAGATATGAAAGAGGAAGCTGTGTTTAATTAAATTCTGGAGTACCATTTACTGCCCCCTGCCAACCTCCATACCCCAGCACTCTCTCAAGATTGCGGGTTGTGGCCACCTCTGGCCTTTCACCTTCCCTGGCTGTCCCTCTGCCTGAACACGATGAGCACCCACCCGTTCATGTATTCCCCATGCCCTTGTTAAAGTAGCCGTCTCCTTGACCAGGGAGAGTCATTTGCTAGGAATGCAGCCTCAGAATGGAGCCTTGCATTTGCAGTGACTGGACTTTAGGGGCACAGGGTGGTGAGTTCTGCTGTTCATAGGGGCACCAGGGAGCAGAGGGTTTGAAATCTGGGTTGCCCTGGAAAGCCCAGGATAGATGATGGTGAGCAGGGAGGTTGAATTCCCTGTACAACATCCCTCACCTTCTGCCTGCTCTCCCAGGGGGACCAAGTCCTGCCCACTGCAGTCTCTGGGCAGCTGTCCAGCCTGTCCCCCCAATCTTTGCAATGTCCCTGATCTAGGGCAGGGGGAGTACTGCAGGTCTGTCCCCCTGGTCTAAACCCAGAGAGGCAGAGACCCTCTTCCCCAGCCAGCCCCTCTGTATTCACCAACCACTGGAGCAAAGTCACTGAAAAATAAAATTTTAGAGCTCTTAGTATATGCTAGTATTGTTCTGCACACTTTACCTTGTCTAATCTTTATGGCAACCCTATAAGGTGTAGTTCTCCCCATTTCACAGATGGAGATAATGAGGCATGGAGAGGCAAAGTAATTCTCCCAAGTCACACGTCTAGTAAACATTGAGCCAGGTTCTGAACCAGTCCCACTGCCCTCCCTGACGAATCCTTGATTGGGAGAAGTTCCTAGACACCAGGTGTCATTTCAGATGCCCATGTCAACGAGAGAGAGGGCTGCTTTCTTGGTCCAGGACCCTGGGCTTCAGATTCCTTGATACTTTTGCCCCTCACACCCCTGAGGCTACAAACTTCAGCTGCTTTTTCCTCTCCGGGATCTAGCGCACGCCCTTCCTCTTTCTTCCTGATATCTTCCTGGCTGCCTCCTCCGCTTCCCTTCCTGATAACCACAGAAACATTATATCCTCCTGTCCCTGCCCCTCAGACTGAGCTGATCTCCCTGAAAGTCTTCTCTGTCCACTGAGGAGTCAGCCTCCAACACCCGGCACTGTCTCACCTTCCCAGCAGCGGGGCACGCAGATGGACCTGTCTTGCTCCTTCCCCTGCCCATTGGACAGCTGGTCTGCAGGGTTGGTTGTGTGCCCAGCTCTGTGCCAAGCAGCCTGGAGAAGAGGACATTTGGCTGCTCCCCTTGGTTTCTTCCATGCCACACTGGTCCATCTCAGTTTCTTCAGTGGAGCTGGCTCATGTATTGAGATCAGCTTCTGCCCTGTTCTTTGGCTCACATTCCTGTCCCCTTCCCAACAAGACTGCACCCAGGAGCCTCCTGGTTGTTCTCTGTCAAGGAAGGAAGAGACCATAGCTCCCTTGCCAGGTGCCTGGTGTTCTTCCAGAGTTGGGCTCTGCAAACAGCAGATACCAGATCTTCAGGCCCCTCACCCTTGGACTGTCTACTTTTTCTCTTTCTTTCTTTTCTTTCCTTTCTTTCTTTCTTTCCTTTCTTCCTTCCTTTTCTTTTCTTTTCTTTTCCTTCCTTCTTTCTTTTCTTTTCTTTTCTTTCTTTCTTTCTTTCTTTC
>NW_022436955.1:1879909-1901210 GCF_009761245.1 Sapajus apella | reverse complement strand
CTTTCTTTCTTTCTTTCTTTCTTTCTTTCTTTCTTTCTTTCTTCCTTTCCTTTCTTTCTCTTTCTTTCTTTCTTTTTTCTCTGTCCTTCCTTCCTTCCTTCTTTGTCTCTCAATGCTTTAGTCACTCCTGTCCCTCTGTCTCCTCAACATGCTCAACTCTCCCCTGTTCTAGACACCACATCCTGTCCTTCCCATCCTAGCCAAACATCCCCAAGGAGAAGGAAGTAGCTGCTTCCTCCCCCAGCTCCCACCCCACTCTTTGAGCCCTCCCAAGTTTGCCATCTGCCCTTCTCCCTCCAGGGGCCCAGGCTGTCTGCCTGTCTGGGCTTTCAGTCCTCCATGTCTCTATGGCATGACACACTGGGCACTGACCAGTCTCTCCTTCCCACTTGCACTTCGGTTACTTCTGAAGACACTATACTTGCCTGGAGCTCCCACCCGTCTCTCACCTTCCTTTGGAAGCTTTCCAGCCCCCCCCCCCCATGAGCTCTTTTATCACATGGCTGTCTCCTCCTGCTCAAGCTTTGATGATTGCCTCCTCACCTGTGGCATTGGTGACCCTGTTTAGCTCTGAATCTGTGTCCCTCCTTGACCTCTCTTCCAGGCTTCAGTCCAAGCTTTTGTGTGTGTTCATTTCAGAACATTCCCCCCACAGGACATCCCAGAGTGCTGAATGTGGGTGCAGCTGCAGGCAGGGTGCAATGGGGCTGCACACATGAATGTGTGTGAGCTCTGGGACCCATAGCGGGTCAGGGGAAGTGGACATCCTTCAAATAGCTTTCTTTACTTCCTGGCAGGAAGTGGCCACTGCAGTGAGGGCTGGAGACAGTAGCCCAGGTAGCTCCACTAGGGAGTCCTTCAGTTACCCCCAGTTCAATCTTTTTTTTTTTTTTTTTGAGATGGAGTTTCACTCTTGCTGCCCAGGCTGGCGTGCAATGGTGCGATCTCAGCTCACCACAACCTCCGCCTCCTGGGTTCAAGTGATTCTCCTGCCTCAGTCTCCCGAGTAGCTGGGATTGCAGGCATGTGCCACCATACCCAGCTAATTTTGTATTTTTAGTAGAGATGGGGTTTCTCCACGTTGGTCAGGCTGGTCTCAAACTCCCAACGTCAGGTGAGCCTCCTGCCTTGGCCTCCCAAAGTGCTGAGATTGTTGCTTTGCACACAGTAGGTGCTCAATAAAGACTTGTGCAGGGAATGCCTGGGCTCTGTTCATTTGTCCAGTTCATGAGGGACCTGTCCCTGACTGAAGCTTTCTGTCCCTGACCAATGCTCCCCACCCCCCTCCATTCCCCACACCACCTGGCGCCTGGCCGGCACCTGCAGCCTCCAGTAGCCTGCTCAGACTGTGAGGATTTTTTGAAGTGTTTATCTCCCTTCTGACCCGGAGCTTTCAGGCCTCATCTCTTCTGATCCAAAAGGTCCCCTGGCAGGTTCCTGGCACCCAGTAGGCATTATTAAATGAAGACTGAATGAATCTTTGTATCTCAACACCCGTACGGTGCCAGGCGCGGAGCACAGGCTAGTCGAATACATGAATGAGAACTTGCTGTATATAAACTTCACTTGTCACTGGCCACAGTCAAGGCCCTTTCGAGTCCCTCCTCAGTGAAATGTTAATATTCAGAGCATTCACTGCTCTGCTGACAGGCCGTAGGCAGAGGAGCCTGAAGCCTAAGGGTTAAGCATGTGGTTAAGTGCAATTAGAAAATTAGATGTCTTGGAGGAAAAGGATTAGACTTACGGAGATGCTGCTGACTCGCGGTGTTTCCTCCGTGTGGGGCTAGGACCTGGCTTGTCCTCAGGCTGCCAGGCTCAGCGTGGAAGGGCTCAGGTGTGGGGTCTCAGGCACAGCTGACATGCACCTTTTCCACGTCGGAGCCTCTGTATTCGGAAACAAACACCCCGGAAAGGCAGCAGGCCCCATTTCATCCTGCGAGCCCTGGGGTCTTTGGAGGACAGTGCAGTTGGAGCTGCTGCCTTAGGTAACCAGCGACCGGTGGAGCATAGACCCTTCGGGATGGCTGGCTCTGCCCGAGGTGCGTTCGCGCTGGTCTGCGATCTTCAAGCTTATCTCCCCTTGTTGTCTCCGCAGGCTGCCCGGTGCCCGGAGGAGGCTGCTGAGCCCCGGGCCATGGTCCCCTCTCGCAGGACGTGGAACCTGGGAGCCACGCCCTCGCTGCGGGGCCTGTGGAGAGTGGGCCGGGCCCCGGAGCCCGAGCCGGGGATGGCCCGCCCCGCCCCAGCCCCAGCCAGCCCGGCTGCCCGCCCTTTCCCACACACCGGCCCGGGGAGGTTGAGAACTGGTGAGTCCGCATTTTTAAAATGCCTCTTTATTTCCCTTCCTTCCTCCAGATACCAGAGATGAGACTGAGGTTTCTCACCGGTTCCTAAGCCCAGTCAGAGCTGTCAGGTAATTACAGGGTAACCGACAGCCCAGAGCCGGACGGGCGTGGAGCTGGAGCGTCAGTCTCGCCGGGCGCTCCTTCCCTGCGCCCCTGTCTGGAAAGAGGAGACCTGGAGGCCGGGTTAAACTTTAACATGGGCGGGCGCAGAGCAGGGGGACCAGCCGCCTTTCCTCTGGCCTAGCTGGTCAGAGCTCTGCGGGCCGCCGTCCTTGCCTGAGAGCGCGTGGTCGCTCCGATCTCTGCCCAGGCTGGTAAACAAGGTAGGTGAAGCGGCTGCCCGGGCACCGAGCGCGCCGCTGACACTTGATCCTGCCTGGGCTGGTCCCTGGACGGCTGGGGAGTGGACTGAGGCTGCTCGGGAGCGTGGCCTGGCGGGGGCTTCGGGGTCATGTGCTAATTTCAGGTGCTTCTGTAGAGACCCTGACAGCAGGTGGGCAGGGGTCCCAGAGTCTTGGCCCCCACTGTTCCCTCAGGGAGCTGTCAGTGCCAGCTCCCCTTTCTGGGTCATGTCCCCCAGTGCTGCGAACAAGAAGTGAGCGGCTCCTCTGATTCCGGGCGGGGACTGGATTGTCAGGGCTGGGGAGCTGCCTGTGACCCTTTCCCAAGGCGTGGGCAGGTCGTCCTGGTAGTGTGGGGGAGAGAGGGCTCTCCAGACAAGGCGCCTTCAGGGGTCTGCTGCCTGTCCCTTCTGACCTACAGGGACGGAATCTAGACTGCCAGCCTGTCAGAGCTAGCAGAGTCCCTCTGGGCCATCAGGTCCAAGCCCCTTGGCACACAAAAGGGGAAACTGAGGCCCAGAGAGGCACACAGCAAACTCCTATTCACCCCTCTCTCCCACCACGTTTGTGCTGTCCACGGCAGCTGGACTGATGCCTTCCGAGGTCTCTCTGCTTCCATGGTTGTCTGGGGCTGGCTGCTCCCAACAGCACAGCCAGGCTGGGGATGACCCGGAGGGGGGGGGCGGGGCTTGGGAAAAGCGTGGGCATTTGGTCCAGGTAACCCAGAGGATGGCCTCTACCCCATAAGGTTGTCCTAAGGATAACAAACGTAATATGAATGAGTATTGTTTTTCTGGTAAAACAGAAACATTTTCCCTTAGAAAACTTCAAAACACATAGAAAAATATCAAAAAGGAAATAAAAATCACAAGCTAGTCACTGAATATTTTATGTAGTGCCTTCCAGCCGTGTGTGTGTGTGTGTGTGTGTGTGTGTGCGCATATAGGTTTTTGAAATATTGTGTTCTGTCAGCTTTCCAACCTGAAGGAAAAAAATTGGGTATTGTGAAGATAATATGACCATACAGACTTTTATCCACTTTAAAAATTTAAGACAAAGGTTGAATGAAATCCTGTGTGTGAAATGGAAGCGTCATGCCTGCCACTGGGCCTCAGACAGGTCAGCTGCCCCAGGCCCCTCTGAGCCCCCCAACCAACCCCCATATTGCCACCCTGAGAGTCGGCTGGCAGAGGGTTGGTCAGCACATGGGATTTCAATCCTGGCTTCAATCCCAGTGACCCTGGGCACATTGTTAACCCTCCTGGGCTTCCGGTTCTTTGACTGTGAGGTGGGGAGAATGCTCCCCCCCACCTCCCTGGGGAGTTGTGAGGAGCTGATGGCAACTGTAGTCTATTGGCCTGTACTGAGGGCCCTTCCTGTGTGCCTGGCACTACATGGGTACCCCATGTATCTCATGCCATTTGATCCTTGTGAAGTTGTCCTCATTTTATTAACAAGCAAACTGAGGATCAAGAAGGTGTGTAAAGGCCGGGTGCAGTAGCTCACCCTGTAATCCCAGCACTTTGGGAGGCCAAGGCAGGCAGATCACTTGAGGTCAGGAGTTTGAGAACAGCGTGACCAACATGGTGAAATCCCGTCTCTACTAAAAATACAAAAATTAGCTGGGTATGGTGGTGCACGCCTGTAGTCCCAGCTACTTGGGAGGCTGAGGTATGAGAATTGCTTGAGCCCAGGAGGCGGAGGGTGCAGTGAGCCAAGATCACGCTACTGTCCTCCAGCCTGGGTGACAGAGAGAGACCCTGTCTCAAAAAACAAACAAAACAAAAGGTGTGTAAGGCCTGAAAAGCACTTGGCCCAGTGGCTGGCAGTCAGGATATTGTTACGTCTCAGGGCAGAGGCTCTGCATTTGCCTTGTGAGGCCAGCCCCCATCCCATCCTGCTCAGCCCTGCAGGTGGAGGTGGGTGGCTGGGACATTGCTGTCGCAGCCTGCCCTCTCTCCCACTGGTGAGGGAGGCAGTGTGTCAGAGGCTTGAGGGGACACGCGCTAGCTGGTTCTGAATTTGCTTGCCGAGGCAATGGAGACTGGGCCACCTGGTGTGGATTTGGTCTTAATGAAGTCAGGGGAGAAATTGCCACCTAGAGGCAGCCAGGGTAATAAAGCCATAGCCTCTGTGCAAGTCCTCTAAGCTTTGGGCAGGCTGGCTGGCATCGGCTTCTTTCCGCTGCCTTGTTAAGCAATGCCTGCCCCCACCAAAAAAAAGCCACTGTGGGAATAGGGGAGCCTGCGGTAGGGTGTTGAGTCCCCTCCAGAAGAGAATCTTGGGGCGGCTTTTGGTAAAGAAGGTGTGTGGCCCCTGCCCTGAGCCAGGCCTTTCCCTGTGCTGTGTGGGGCAGGCGTGTGAGGGTGTGTGAGCCCCTCCTGGCCACATCTGAGCCAGCTGGGTATGTGTGAATGCTCAGCTGCAGCCCTGGCCAGTGGTCCGTGGCTTGCAGTCTTCAGCTAGCGGTCGGAGTGTCTCACCTATCTCTCTGTTCTGGGACAGGGCGTGGAAAAGATACCCCAGTCTGCGGTGACGAGGACTCCAGTGCCCGAAGTGCAGCTCGCCCGGCCCTAGCTCAGTGCCGAGCCCTCAGTGTGGACTGGGCTGGCCCCGGGAGCCCCCACGGGCTCTACCTGACCCTGCAGGTAAGCACTGGAGCCTTCCGGGCTGGGGGTACCTTGGCCTCCAGTGGCTGGGTTCCTGCCAGGCTCCTGGGGGTAGGAAGCACCAGGGGAGAGCTGGGGACCTGCCTCACACTTCTGGTGACCCTCACACCCTGGTGACCCATCTGCCTGTGAGCTGCTTTATTAAGTCAGCTAGGGGAAATTTCACAGGAGCTGACAGCTTTTCAGCCACACCCTGGCTGAGGTGTTAAAGTGGGAAGCATGGGGCCTTCGCCGAGATGGGCAGAGCTTGGAGAAGGTGTTGGGAAAACAGGCAGCTTTGTGTAGTTGATTATTCTCAAACATGGTTATGTGAGTATTTCCTTGGAAGTATTTCCTTGTTTGAAGTGGGAATTCAAAGCCAGATGGGGGATTCACTAAAACTTGGGGTCTTCTCCCTTGCAGTTATTACCAAGTGACTGTAAAAAGACAAAGTAAGGCTGGGCGTGGTGGCTCAGGCCTGTAATCTCAGCACTTTGGGAGGCTGAGGTTGGAGGATACTTAAGCCCAGGAGTTCACAACCAGCCTGGACAATATAGTGATACTCCATCTCTACAAAAACAAAAATAAAAAATTAGCCAGACATGATGGTTCCTACAGTCCCTGCTACTCAGGAGGCTAGGATGGGAGGATCGCCTGCGCCCAGGAGGTTGAGGCTGCAATGTGCTGTGATTGGACCACTGCACTCTAGCCTGGGTGACAGAGTGAGACCCTGTCTCAAAAAAAAAAAAAAAAAAAAAAAAAAAAAAAAAAAAAAAAAAAAAGACAAACTTTACATATATGTGTGTATTTGGCTATAGAAATAATAGACAATATTAATAGTAATAATAGCTACTATTTATCAAACACGGACTTTGTGCCAGGCTTTACAGATCTCCTATCAGCCCTCATAATACTCCTAACAACCTCAGGAAACAAGATTTGATCTGAACTTTGTAGATGAGGATGTGGAGGCTCAGAAAGGTTAAGTCACTCGCTGCTGGTCACACATTCCACCATTCAACACAACTAGCCTTATAACATTTGTAAAGAATTGACACAGGGCAGAGATACAGTTACCCAGAAACGGCCTCTTGTAGTCTTCTATCTTTGAGAAATCCACTATTAAGTATTTGGTGTTTATTTATTTATCTTTTCTATATAGAACCCCTTGATTATATTTATATGATTTTTATTTCTGAGATGGAGTCTCATTCACTCTGTTGCTCAGGCTGGAGTGCAGTGGTGTGATCTTGGCTGCAACCTCTGCCTCCTGGATTCAAGTGATTCTCCTGCCTCAGCCCCCCAAGTAGTTGGGATTGCAGGTGTGCGCCACCATGCCTGGCTAATTTTTGTATTTTTGGTAGCGACAGTGTTTCACCATGTTGGCCAGGCTGGTTTTGAACTTTTTTTTTTTTTTTTGGAGATGGAATCTTGTTCTGTCACCCAGGCTGGAGTGCAATAGCACGGTCTCAGCTCATTGAAACCTCTGCCTCCTGGATTCAAGTGATTCTTTTGTCTCAGCCTCCCGAGTAGCTGGGATTACAGGCGTGCGCCACCATGCCCAGCTAATTTTTGTATTTTTAGTAGAGATGGGGTTTCACCATGTTGGCCAGACTGGTCATGAACTCTTGACCTTAAGTGATCTGCCTACCTCAGCCTCCCAAAGTGCTGGGATTATAGGTTTGAGCCACAGTGCCTGGCCATATTTATATGATTTAAAAAAAATTTTTTGAGACAGAGTCTCGCTCTGCCGCCCAGGTTGGAGTGCAGTGGCATGATCTCAGCTCACTGCAACCTTTGCCTCCCAGGTTCAAGTGATTCTTATGTGTCAGCCTTCTGAGTAGCTGGGACTACAGGCGTGCACCACCACACCCAGCTAATTTTTGTACTTTTAGTAGAGATGGGGTTTCACCATATTGGCCAGGCTGGTCTTGAACTCCTGACTTCAAGTGATCTGCCCACCTCAGCCTCCCAAACTGCTGGGATTACAGGCGTGAGCCACAGTGCCCAGCACATATTTATATGATTTTTATTATTTATTTTAGATGTTATTCTGTGACTAGCTCTTTTCCTGAAGTAAGTCCTGGTAATCTCTTCATGTTTATCAACACATAGAAAACTACTTTTTTTTGGAACAAGGTCTGGCTCTGTTGCCCAGGCTGGAGTGCAGTGGTACAATCTCACTGCAGCCTCCAGCCAAGTCATCCCATCTCAGCCTCCCGGGTAGCTGGGACTACATGCATGTGCTACCGTGCCTGGCTAATTTTTGTATTTTTTGAAGAGATGGAGGTTTCACCATGTTACCTAGGCTGGTCCTGAATTTGTGAGCTCTGCCTTGGCTCTCCCAAGTGCTGAGATTCCAGGTGTGAGCCATCACGCCCAGCCCTCTGTCTTTCTTTTATACTGCTGCATAATAGTCTACTTCAGGGCTTACCATCAATCATTTATAACGGATCCTCTATTGTTTCTGATTGCAGTGAGCTCCTTAAATAAATATCTGTGTTGTGTTCATGCAGTGATAGCTCTGAGTATTTTCAGGGCAGCACAAGCTCTGCCCGCTTTTAATGAATGCATTCGTTCAACAGATTATTTAGAATGTGCCAGTCTGTGCTAGAGTCAGAGGTACAGTGCAGAGAGACGAGAGAGTTTAGCAGAGGTGCCAGAGAGTAATTAAATAATCACAAAGGGATGAAGGCAAACCAGGCAGGGGCCATGAAGGCAGTGGCAGAGGACGGACACCAGGGTTATCTGGGGACGTTGCCAAGGCCCACCCCCTGCAAGGAAGCCGGTGCAGGAGAGGGCCCACCACTCCCCCACGTTCTCCTGACCATCCGTCTACACTGATTCTGCCGTTTCTGGAACTTCCACTTCCACAGAGCCTTGAAGGAATGCGTACAAATGGTGGGCAGGATGGTATGTGGGAAACGCATACCCTTCAAGGGGACATATCCCTGCTACAAATGGAAGCCCGGGCCTGGGGAGCTTGTCCCAGCCCCTGATCTAAACATGGGTATGCTGGCTCTTGTGGCTTCAGGGACAGTCTTGTGTTTCGAGGTGTTTCTTGTCCCTTCTCATGTGATTCATCTGAAAACTGAACCAAAAGTGTCGTCTTTTATCTGTACAAATCTGCAAGAAAAGCAGGTCTGGTGAGAGAACAGTTAAAAGAAACCCGAGGACCCGCTCTTTGCTCTGTCTTGAGCCATCAGTAGTGAAATTGGAAGGCGGCGGTCAGAAACCCACAGCCTCCAGCTGGGTGGTGGCTCTGTTCTTGAGTTCTGATTATGGGGTGTTGAGCTGTGGTTGCAGCTGAGTCCTGGGGTCAGCAGATCCGCTGAAGATCTCTGGGAAGCTGGCACCAGCAACCGGCTTCCACGTTCACATCCTGCTGGGCCCCCACAAAGCTCTATTACACGGTAGGTGTTTCAGGGTCAAAAAGTGGGACCAGGGTGGGTCCCAAGCTCAGTGCAGCGACCTGGTATGCTTAGTGACACCTTCCCTCCCTAGCCTCTTTCCAGCAGTTAAAACCTGAGATGCACCCCATAGAAGTGCTGCAGAAATTCCCAACCCTCCAGGGCCCTGTCTGCCCTTTCTGTGGCTTGGCCAGCAGGCCAGAAATAGTATAACCTTTGCCCTGGCTGGCAAATGGAAACTTCCAGCTGCTGTCCTAGCCGCCATGGTTGACAGGCCTGTTCACGATGGTGTGGCAGTTGGTCACAGGATGGAGACAAAATTAAGTCGGAGGGAATTTTCTTTTTTCTTTTTGAGATGGAGTCTCGTGCTGTCACCCAGGCTGGAGTGGAGTGGTGCAATCTTGGCTCACTGCAACCGCCACCTCCCCAGTTCAAGCGATTCTCCTACCTCAGTTTCCCGAGTATCTGCAATTACAGGTGCCTGCCACCACACCCGGCCAACTTTTTTTTTCTATTTTTTGTAGAGACAGGGTTTTACCATGCTGGCCAGGCTGGTCTCAAACTCCTGACCTCAGGCGATCCATTCGCCCTGGCCTCTCACAGTGCTGGGATTACAGGCATGAGCCACTGTGCCCAGTGGGAATATTCCTAAATATGAGAGGTGTGCTCCCCACCTGCCCTTCTCAAGCGGAACTCGGGGCTGACAGAGGGAGGGGGTGAATTTTGGGCTAAGGAACCTGCTGATGTCACTTTTCTTGTCTTTTCAATGATCTGTATTGGCTTTTTGATTGTCAACGTAAAAAAAAGTGAAGATTACAGGACTCATGTCCTGATCATAGTACCTCATATCAAGCCCTCACTATGCGCCAGGCGCCTTCTGGGGACTTAGCTGCATTTGTCTTTTACTCTTCACACAAGCTCAGTGACACGTTCCTGTTATTACCATTTCTATTTTAAGAATGACGAGGGCACAGCTTCAGGAAGGTAAGTAACTTGCCCACTGTCACACAGCTTAGCCGAGGCAGAGCCAGGCTTCACACACAGGCCTTGCCGCCTCTAGACCGTGAGTGTATTTCTTAGACTGAGCACTTTTAAAAGAGTAACTTATTTTTTTGTTTTGAATGTAAAGGTCACAAAGACACACAAAAATTGTCTGTCATCTCTCTTCCACGATAACCGCTGTTGATATTTAGAAAAAAAGAAAGTAAGAAAGAAAAGCTGAGCATGGTCCTCACGCCGGTGGTCACAACACTTTGGGAGGCAGAGGCAGGGGGTGGCTTGAGCCTAGGAGTTTGAGACCAGCCTGGGAAACATGGCAAACCTCATCTCTAAACAAAAAATACAAAAATCAGCCAGTCGTGGTGGTACATGCCTGTAGTCCCAGCTACTTGGGAGGCTGAGGCAGGAGGATGGCTTGAGCCCAGGAGATCAAGGTTGCGGTGAGCTGTGATTCTGCTATTGCCCTCCAGCCTGGGCCACAGGGTGAGACTCTGTCTTAAAAAAGAAAAACACCCAAAAAACAAAAAAACAACCAGGCGCAGTGGCTCATGCCTGTCATACTAGCACTTTGGGAGGCCGAGGTGGGTGGATTACTTGAAGTCAGGAGTTTGACACCAGCCTACCCAACGTGGTGAAACCCTGTCTCTACTAAAAATACAAATATTAGCCAGGTGTGGTGGTACACACCTGCAATCCCAGCTACTCGGGAGGCTGGGGCAAGAGAATCACTTGAACCTGGGAGGCGGAGGTTATAGTGAACTGAGATCGTGCCACTGAACTGCAGCCCGGGCGACAAAGTGAGACTCTGTTTAAAAAAAGAAAAGAAAAAAAAAACACAGTCTGTGTTTATAAGGTTAAGAATTCAAATGCTAAAGAGATTGAAAATGAAATGTAACGCCGCCTCCTTCCCTCTTCCACATTCTCTGTGTTGTGAACTTTCTTTTTGTTCTCCCCAAATTGAAATGATGCCTGTTTCTACTCTCAGCCACTACGCGATCCCCCCCGGCCTTCCAGGGAGGACCACTGTCTATGTAGTTCTCTCGATCTGTGTCTGTGCCTGTTGTATGTTTATTACCCTCAAACGGGGTCACTCTTTGCATGTGGCCCTGCTGCCTGCCTTGGGCATCTTTCTGCGTGAGTAGCAGGTGATGTTCTCTGGATGAAACACCTCTTCATGCCTCCCCTCTCTCCCTGTGCCCGCACACTGGCCCTCTCTGTCTCGAGTCCTTTGCCTGTGGTCCCCCTGGAAGAGGAGACAGCTTCCTACGGCGTCTCAATAGCCCTATGGGGCGGGAAGAGTGAAGGAGGCAGGGCCGTGGCCCTTCCCCCGCTCGGACAGACTCATGTGCAGCCTCCTTGGCAGTCCTGGGGGTCCCATCTGGAGGGTGGGGCTGTGTGCCTGGGGTGGCAGCAGCTGGCAGGAGAGCAGCTGACCTGAGGTTGGTGTGTGTGTGGTGGGGCTGGGTGGCTGCCTGTGGGGCTGGTGCGCCCGAAGCACACCCCATAGAGCCTACAGGGATGGCGTGAGTTTTGCCTGAGGACTCGAAGTGCCTAAGAAACTTCCTTGCTGGTACAGAAGGCCAGCTGCCGAGGGAGGCCTGGAGAAGGCACTGCCACTGTCTTGCTGCGGGATCTGGCACATCCTCTTCCAGAGCCTGGGCCTCAACGTCCCCACCCACCCACACAGTGGCGGACTGGACCCGCTGGGCTCCGGGGTGCCAGCTCTGAGAATACACCATCCTCTGGCTTGAGGGTCCCTCCCTGGCGCTGTCCCCTTCATGTGAGGATTCTGCTTGTGTCTTGGCAGCAGGCCCTGCAGGACAAGGGGTGCAAGAGCCAGAGTCAGGGGAAGAAAGAAGAGAAGCTTTGGGAGAGGCAGGTGCCAGCCCCCAGGCGGGCCCAGGAGGCCCGGGAGGCCCGGGAAGCTGGTGGCACGATGAATGTAGAGAACACAGGTAAAGCAGGTGTGCCCGCCAACCTGGCACTCCCTGGTGAAGCCGGTGCAGGAGGGAGGCTCTTGTGTGGTCACTGCTATCCCTACACCCTGTCCTCCCCGCTCCCTGGCTGGAGGTGGCCCAGATAGACTCCAGTGGCCTAACTCGAAGCTCTGAGACCCCAGCCTGCCTCTCCTGGATTCAGGGACAGTGGTGTGTATAGAACCTTCATCTGACCACCTGCCTCCCACGGTGTCCAGGGCCCCACCCAGTGATAAGAGGCCTTGGCCAGTGTGGGCTGGGGTTGAATTTCCCTGCTTTTTGTCTTCTCCCAGTGCCTCTCTAAAGCAGGGCGAGGGTGGCAGCCTCACAGACGCCACCACAGGCAGACAGAGACTCGGCCTTCTCCCTCCTATCCACGGGCTCCCAGGGTCTAGAGGCTCCTAGGACAGGACTCTGATTCTCCTGGCCAGAGGCTGAGATATGGGATCCGGTGGCTCAGCTCTTCTCTGGCAGGGCCTGCCATGGTGTCCAGGGCTGGCTGGTTCTGGAACATTCCACAGGCCCTTCCTTGTAGTCTCACGGGTCCATGCTGGGGGCCCCGGCAGTAAGTGAGAGCCCGGCAAGAATGGAGAAGGAGCATCCTTCAGGAGCTGGGGGGAAGGCCGAGAGCATGTGGAGGAAAGAGGAGCTGGCCTTGCTGTCATCTTCCTCCTCTGTCACCAAAAGGTTAACTTGTATGTCTGAACTTGCCACGTGGTGGAAGGAGCGGCAGGGCTTGGGGTCTGGCTGAGTGTGGGCAGGCCAGCCTCAAGCAGGGGACATTGCCCCGCCGATGGTGCACCCAGGAGAGGAAGGCTGATTCCAGGGAACAGCAAGGGGGGCCCGTCAGGGGGGCCAGGCCTCGCCTGCACTGCACCTTTGAGCCCTGAGTGCAGCCTCCCCAGCACAGGGACCCCTTTGATGTCACCCCATCCTCATGTCCTCCCCTTCCTGGGACCTCCCTGAGCTTCTTGGAGATCTTTTCTCTCCCATGAGCCCTCTTCAGGCCCCCTTCCCACTCCCCTGCTGCAGCACTGCAATGTGGGGACTCCCTCCAGGGGTGGCACCCCGTGACCTGAGCAGTGTTCTGGCTGAGCTGAGCTGTCCGAGACCTCATTCCTGCCCCATGGGCTGTTGTGTAACAGCCACCCACGCCTGTGCATCTCCACAGTGCCGGGCTCCTTCCAGACAAGGCCCCTTGTCCCCATTTCTCCTTGGAAGCTCCTGCCGGGCCCCTCCCACAGGTCTCTCGAGTGGCAGAACCAGCTCTCGGGCTGGGAGTCCAGTGCGTTCCCTGCCTCACTGCAGCAGCCTGAAAAGGGCTGAGGGCCACGCTGTCACATGCCCCTCATGCCACCCCGTGTGCAGGCCTGGAAGCATCCCTCTGACCTCACTCGCTCTAGAACAGATCACCGGAGCTCAGCCAGCTCTGTGTGACATGCATGCTGCGTCACGTGCAGGCCACACAGCCAGGGTCACCACCCAACCGGGGATGCCCAGCTCCAGCTCCCTGGAGAACTCAGGTGGAGGAGGGAAGAGCCAGCCTGTGTGTGCTCCTCCTGCTCTCCTAGAGTGCTGCGGGAGGTCTCTAGACATCTGCCCCACCCCCTGGGGCTATGCGGCGATGTCCCCGCCCAGCTGCAAGCTGCACCCTCCCCACTCCCCTGTCCAGCCCGAGGCCAGGCTGTCAGAGGGGTGCATGACTTCAGGTGCATGTGGCTTCCTTCCTAGAGTTTAGGAGCCCCCCAACCCCAGCCTGCCAAGGGTTGGGATTTCTGGGGACCTAGTGTGGGAACGCCTAGAGGCTGGGGCTCCCAGGCGGAAGGCAGCGCTCTCTGGCCAGCAGAGGTCCCTCTTCACTCTTCACTCTGCTGTGCTCTGCCAGGTCCCATTTATGCTCCCTGAGAGGAGGAGGCAAATCCCCTGCCCCTCCTCCCCCAGTCCCCCATTCTTCTCTCTCTCCCCGGAGCTCTTTGCTTCCTACCTGCAGAGACCACGGCCAATCTTGGCGCCCTGGAAGCAAGCTATGACAAGCATCCCAGGCCCCCGTGCGCAGGTCACGGGCCCTGATTCTCTGTTCTTGTCCTTCATCCGTCTGTCCGTCTCCCTTGCTCCTGGTGACAGGACAGTGGGAGGCCTTTGGAGGAAGAGGACTCAGGCGGTATTCCACTTGGCCGGGTCTTTCCCTCTGTCTTGCCTGGGGGGTCCCTGCGTGCCATCGTCGCCAGATGCCGGCTGGCTGAGTTCCTGCCCCATGTGTGGTGCTGGGTCTGTCTGTCCATCACACGTGCACCCGGCTCCCCTGGCTCTCCTGGCTCCCCTCTCTCCACACAGGGGACCACTTGCCACAGGGGGAGGCTGGGGAGCCCAGTTCTGATCTTCTGTACTCTTGAGAGGGTTTCAGACTTCAATAACATTCCTACGAGAGTAGAGTTGTCTAGGGTGAGAATCCTTTGTCTTTCCCAGCAGTGGTTCCTTGCAGGCTGGCCACGGAGAGGGGCTAGCCCAGCAGACCTCGGACACGTGCTCTGAGAGATGTGTTCAGTGAAAGTTGCTTTCTTAAGTCAGATCCAGGCAATTTCATTCCCCAGACGCTGCCTGGGGGTGTCTTATTCTGAGATAGGCCCCAGCTAGCCTATGCCGCTGCCACCCCGGCCCTCGCCCAGTTGCTTACCCCCTCTGCTCACCCCCTGTCATCCCTGATGGTCTGCCCTGCAGTGATGGACCCCCTCCTCTGCCAGCGTGGGACCTCTACTGCCCTCTCATCAGCCACTACTTTGCTCGTAGGTGGGCGTCTCTTTGGCAGCGGGAGGTGCTTGAGCCTGTTGGGGCTGCCTGGTGCGGCCCCCGTGGTGCATAGGATGGTGGAAGCCATGTCCCAGCTCCAGGAGGAGAAGGCCCAGCTACAGGAGGAGCTGGTGGTCCTACGGGAGAGCCTGGCCCTCCGTGACAGTGACCAACAGGCAACATCCACTCAGCGGCAGAACCAGGTACCTGGGGAGGCTGGGATGGGCAGAGGCCACTGCCCACTGTGGAGCAGGTCAGAGGACATCACTTGGGGCATCTGACCCCACCAGGCCACTGGTGTAAGAGGAGACACCTGGGTAGGGTGGCCAGAGTCAGAGGCCTCCCATCCTGGAGGATGAGCTTTTGAGATGCAGCATTTCTTCCAGCTCACAGAAGCCTCCCATCCGGGTCCTCCTTGTTCCCCCATCTCCTCACAGTTACCGGGGGCCAGGACCTGCCCTCCTAGGAGGTAATGTAGACATGAGTGAAGCAGGAAGGTGCAGGGGTGCTTCCTACCGAGTCCGCCCCATCTTCCCCGGTGCCCTGCACTGGGCAG
Organism: Sapajus apella; assembly: GCF_009761245.1. NCBI lineage: Eukaryota > Metazoa > Chordata > Mammalia > Primates > Cebidae > Sapajus > Sapajus apella. The sequence goes on along the minus strand of NW_022436955.1, from coordinate 1,886,148 downwards.
TCTGAGCAGACGAAACTCATCAGACAGTCACCCTGCAGGAGACTGGCAGGACTTTTCTGGTTCTTTTGATTTCTCATTAAAGATGGATGCTAGTTTGAGTGCATGTTGGGGAAGAGATCTCTCAAACCTCTGGAAGCCAGGGAGAGCCAGGGTTCATGCTGGTCAGCGTCGTCTCCTTCATTGGCTGGGCAGGACATTTGAAGACCCTTGGCTCGTGAGCTACACATCCCGTGGGGCTGACCACCTTGCCCTCTTCTGTGTGTATGGCTGCGTCACTTTCTTCTCCTTCTGCATCTCCACGAGGGCTCCCAGCCTCTTTCCTCACCCTCATCCTCAGCGTCTGTCTCCGTGGCTGTGTCTGAGCCTTGCCCACTTCCCCAAAGTTCCCAAGTCCGTCTGCCATATCATTCCCACTTCTGATCCAGTGCCCTGGCCCGACTGTGGGGCCCCTAACCTCTGGGCCCAGGGCTCTCTGTTGACAGCCTGGCCTTCAGGAAGAGCTAAATTCTTTCTGTGTCCCATGAGCTAGCAAAGAGAGGGCCTGGACATGCCGACGTCTGCTTATTGCATATCACGCAGTGCTGTTTGCTGTTAACTTGCTCTCTCAGTTCTGGGGGCAGCATAGTATGCGTGCTTTTGAGATGTAGCATTTCTTCCAGCTTAAGGTGTGTCCTTTTCTTAAGAATGGCCTGGCCTGCCCACCTGCCCCTTGCTGAGTTGGGTGGGCCTCCTTGGGGCACCCTTCCCAAGGAGGGGCTCCGTGTCTTCCTCTTACACACTTACCCACAACTTGACTGTCTGGGCCTGCCTTCCTCACTAAGTGGGGCTCCTCTAGGCCAGCTCTGTATTCTCTTGCCTGCTGCACGCCTGCCTGCTTCCTCGAGTATTTGTGTACCCCTCTTTTGTACTGGCATTGAGCTGGGCATGGGGTATACCCCAGTGGACAGCAGGCTCCCACCCGTGGAGGCTCTGCCTGGGGGAAGACAGACATTTGCTTCACATACCCACATAAAGTGGGACGGGCTCGGTGGATGGGCACACACATGGCCTCGAGGGTTTGTCCCTGGGCATCTTGAGCTGAGCTCTGGGACAGAGCAGAGGGAAGCACACTCTCAGCTGAGCCCCTGCCAGTGCAAAGGGACTGTGGTAGGAGGGGAGTAGCTCAAGAGCCTTGGGGGTGGCAGGGGCTCCAGGGCCCACCCTGCAGGATGTGTGTCTGGCCTCAGGCAGGGACCAAGCAGCCGCTCTTCCTTCCCTGGCCTTCCCCAGGTAGGCTGTTTAGAAACTTCGTTTTGCAAACAAGTGTTTTTTAAAGGGCTTTGTGAGCCAGGCATGGTGGCTCACGCCTGTAATCCCAGCACTTTAAGAGGCCAAGGCAGGTGGATCGCCTGAGGTCAGGAGATTGAGACCAGCCTGGCTACCATAGTGAAACCCCGTCTCTACTAAAAATACAAAAAATTAGCTGGACGTGGTGGCAGGTGCCTGTATTCCCAGCTACTTGGGAGGCTGAGGCAGGAGAATCTCTTGAACCTGGGAGGTGAAGGTTGCAGTGAGCTGAGATCCCGCCATTACACTCCAGCCTGGGCAACAAGAATGAAACTCTATCTCACATATATTAAAAAAAAAAAAGAAAGAAAGAAAGAAGGAAGGAAAGAAAAGGGGCTTTGTTGAGAAAGAGAGAAAGAAAGTAAGAAAAAGAAAGAAAAGGAAGGAAAGGGGCTTTGTTGAGATATAATTCACATGCCTTAAAAGTCTCCCCTTGAAGGTGTACAAGTCAGTGGTCGGTGGTAAGTATATTAAGATGGCAGCGCACCTGTCCCCCATGTGTCATTGACAAACATCTTCAATCCTCCGATCACCTATTAACAGTCACTCCCATGCTCCTTGCCCCGCGGCCCCTGGCAACTAATCTGCTTTCTGGTTTTATGGATTTATCTTTTCTGAACATTTCATATACATGAAATCATAATATCTAACCTTTTGTGACTATAAAGAGGTTTTTGAAAGCATTTTTTCCTTTAATTAACAAAATCAGCTTCCTTTTTTTTTTTTTTTTGAGACAGAGTCTCACTTTGTCACCCAGGCTGGAGTGCAGTGGTGTGATCTCGGCTCACTGCAACCTCCACCTCCTGAGTTCAGGCCATTTTTCTGCCTCAGCTCCTGAGTAGCTGGGACTACAGCGGTGTTTCACCACGCCTGGCTAATTTTTGTGTGTTTTTAGTAGAGATGGGGTTTTACCATCTTGGCCAGGCTGGTCTCGAACTCCTGATCTTGTGATCCACCCACCTTAGTCTCCCAAAGTGCTGGGATTACAGGCATGAGCCACTGCCCCTGGCCAGAATCAGCTTACTTTTTAAGAAGGGAAACCGAGGGTGAAACATTCCAGCCTTTTTAGTTCTTTGAGCCCTAGCTCTCCAGCCTCTCTTAGGAGAACCCTTGAGCCTACCCCATTCCCTCAAATTGTTTAGGAATTCAGAATGGTTCCTGGTCTTTGTTCTCAGTTTGTCCTTGACCTAACTTTCTTTTTCTTTTCTTTTCTTTTCTTTTCTTTCTTCCTTCCTTTCCTTTCCTTTCTTTCCTCCCTCCCTCCCTTCCTTCCTTTCTTCCTTCCTTCATCCTTTCTTCCTTCCTTTTGTTTGTTTGTTCGTTCATTCATTCGTTTCACTCCTATTGCCCAGGCTGGAATGCAATGGCACTATCTCAGCTCATTGCAATCTCTGCCTCCTGGGTTCAAGTGATTCCCACACGTAAGCCTCTTGAGTAGCTGTGATTACAGGCTTGTGCCACCACACCCAGCTACTTTTGTATTTCTAGTAGGGATGGTGTTTCACTATGTTGGTCAGGCTGGTCTTGAACTCCTGACCTCGGGTGATCTGCCTGCCTCGGCCTCCCAAAGTGCCGGGATTAGTGGTGTGAGCCACCATACCCGGCCTGTCTTTGAACTTTCTGAGTGCAGCTCTTTTCTGGAAATTTCTCAGGGGACGCACCTGAAGCTCCAGGTCTCTGAGATGCTCTTTGGAGGGCCCGACCTTGTGGAGACGTTGCCAACTACATGGGCCTGGATCCGGGTTCAAACCCTGACTTTGGCACTACTCATTAGCTGTGTGACCTTGGGCTAGTTAATTATCACTCTGCAGGTCAGTTTCCTCACCTGTGAAATGGATATAGTAACAGACCTGATGAGATGATCCCTAGTGAGTCATTGGTGTTGCTGTGGCCACTGCCATTGTTGTTACTGGGAGAGTTTGGGATTTGGAATCCCGTGAGCAGGATTCTATTCTGGCTGAGCCACGCGCCAGCTATGCAGCTGTAGGAAGTCACTTCCTCTCTGAGCCTTCACTTCCCACTCTCTAAACCGGGGCTCACACGTTGCATTGCAGTTTGGGGGTGGATCTGTTGTAAGAGTGGACAGAAAAAAGGATGGTCAACTGGTCCGTGTGGTGCGTTGTGGGCTGTCACCCCCGGTCTGCCCTGGTCTCCTGCCAGCCTCTCTGTGGTTTGATGCAGACTTGACTTTCCCGGAATTCTGAACGTTGCCTTTCTAAGCAAAGCCTGCCAGGGGTTTCCATGGTGTCTTGTTTTCCATGGTGCCGTGTTCCCAGCCCTGTCCACACTGGCTTCTGACCAACTGCTTCCTCACACTGCCGTTCCTACAAGGCCGTGTGGCTTCATGGTTAAGGGTGAGGGTTCTGCAAGGGTCAGTCTGATGTGAGTTCCAGTCCTAGGTCCACCACTTACTGGTCAGATGACCTCAAGTAAGTTGCCAACCAAGTCTTACCCTCTTAAGAGCTCAGTTTTTCTTCCTGTAAAATGGGGCTAATAATAGTACCTGCCTCAGGGAAATAGGGGTTGAAAAATGATCTTATGAAATCCCCCTGCCCTACTACCGGAGCCAACTCAGTCAGTGGGGCTCCATGATCACTGCTGGGATCTGGGCTTGTGGGGCTGCAGGGGTCTTTTCGGGCCTCCTCATTGCTGCGTTGGGAGGAGGTGGAGGTGTTTGTATTACTGAGAGCATGTGGGCGAAAGGTCCATAATACTTGAGCACCAGCTGACCCAGGCCACAGAGGCCACTCGTCTTGGTCTGGTGACCACAGGAGGCGGTGGCTGTTGGGACGACCCTCCCCAGCATTGGCAACAGCAGTCCCAGGCCATGTCCTGCTGGCTCGAGTTCCCCTGTCCTCTTGTGGATGTCCCTAGAGCTATGGCCTCAAGGTTTCTGAAGTTCCCAATAATGTGACATGCCGCCCAGATCTCACTAAACCATTTTTTCATTTTGAGACAGGGTCTCACTCTGTCACCCGGGCTGGAGTGCAGGACATGATCACAGCTCACTGCAGCCCCTGCCTCACAGGCGCAAGCCATCCTCCCACCTCAGCCTCCTGAATAACTGTGACCACAGGTACCCACCACACCCAGCCAACTTTTCTATTTTCTGTCCAGATGGAGTCTTGCTATGTTTCCCAGGCAGACCTTGAATTCCTGGGCTGAAGAGATCTGCCTGCCTCAGCCTCCTAAAGTGCTGGGATTACAGGCCTGAGCCACTGCGTCCGACTCACCACACTCCTTACCTACCCCCTGCACCTCAAGAGTGAACCTTAAAAAGTTGTCTTCACGGGCCACAGGCTGAAAAACTAGATCTTACCCTCAAATGTGTCTTGTTTGGCCACCTTCTTTTTTTTAACAACAACAAAAATTTTTTAAAATAGATGTAACATAAAATTTACCATCTTAAGCATTTTTTTTTTTTTTTTTATGACAGAGTCTTGCTCTGTCATCCAGGCTGCAGAGCAGTGGCACAATCTCAGCTCACTGCAACCTCTGCCTCCTGGGTTCAAGGAATTCTCCCACCTCAGCCTCCTGAGTAGCTGAGACTACAGGCGTGCACCACTACACCTGGCTAATTTTTGTATTTTTAGTAGAGATGGGGTTTCACCATGTTAGCCAGGCTGGTCTTGAACTCCTGCCTCAGGTGATCCCCCTGCCTCAGTCTCCCAAAGTGCTGGGATTACAGGTGTGAGCCACCACCCCCGGCTGAGCTGAAGCATTTTTAAGAGCAATACATTCTCATTGTTGTGCAACCACTGTCACCATCTGATATGGTTTGGCTCTCTGTCCCCACCGAAATCTCATCTCTAATTGTAATCCCCACATGTCAAGGGAGGTACCTGGTGAGAGGTGAATGAGCTCCATGCAGTTCTTGTGATAGTGAGTTCTCATGAGGTCTGATGGTGTAAAAGTGGCAAGAATGCATTCAGCATTCTTCCTACATGTACATACTGAACACCTACTGTGTACCACGCACTGTTCCAGGCACTGGGGAGTCCAGGGCTGAACGCAGCAGACAAAAACCCCGGCCTTCACAGACCTTTCATTTGCATATATCATCTCATTTAATCCTCGAGACAGCCTTGATGAGGTAGCCTCATTACACAGATAAGGAAGCCAATTAAGAGGCGTGTCCAAGGTTACCCAGCAAGGTTGCCCTTTGTATGCTTACTCTCCCTCTCCTGCTGCCATGAAGACATGCTTTGTGTCTCTTTCTGCTAGGATTGTAAGTCTCCTGAGGCCTCCCTAGCCATGTGGAACTGTGAGTCAATTAAACCACTTTAATTTGTTTGTTTATTGATTTAATTTTTATTTTTTGAGACGTAGTCTCTGTTTCCCAGGCTGGAGTGCAGTGCCATGATCTCAACTCACTGCGACCTCCTCCTCCTGGGTTCAAGTGATTCTCCTGCCTCAGTCTCCAAGTAGCTGGGATTACAGGTGTATGCCAACATGCCCGGCTTTTGTATTTTTAGTAGAGAGGGGGTTTCACCATGTTGGTCAGGCTGGCCTCAAATGTCTGACCTCAAGTGATCCACCTGCTTCGGCCACCCAAAGTGCCGGGATTACAGGTGTGAGCCACCGTGCCGGATGAAACCTCTTTTCTTTATAAATTACCCAGTCTCAGGTATTTCTTTATAGCTGTGTGAAAACTGACTAATACGCCATCCATCTCCAGAACTCTTTTCATCTTCCCCTACTGAAACTTGGGCCCCATTGAACAGTAACTCCTCAGGCTTCATCTGTCTTCATGGGTTTGACTACTCTAGGACCTCATGTAAGTGAATCATACAATATTTGTCCATCTGTGACTGGGTTATTTCCCTTAGTATAATGTCCTCAAAGTTCATCCATGTAGCATGGGTCAGAATTTTCTTTTTTTTTTCTTTCTTTCTTTCTTTCTTTCTTTTTTT
>NW_022436955.1:1778403-1879809 GCF_009761245.1 Sapajus apella | reverse complement strand
ATCAGCACTTGTTTTTTGTTTTCTTTCTTTCTTTTCTTTTTTTTTTTTAAGATTGGGTTTTTTCTTTTTTTTAGCGAGTGAAGTCTGGAGCAGAATTTTCTTTTTAGGGCTGAATAATATTTTTTTGTATGGCCATGCCGCATTTTGTTTGTTTTGTTCTTCCATTCATCCATCCATGGGTTGCTTCCACCTTTTGGCTGCTGTGAATAATGCCGCTGTAAACTTGAGTGTACAAATATCTCTTTGCGTCCCTCCTTTAAACTCTTTTGGGTGTATACCCAGAAATGGAATTGCTGGATCATATGATAGTTCTATTTTTAATTTTTTCAGGAACCATCATACTGTTTTCCATAGTGGCCGCAGCATTTTACACTCCTACCAACAGTGCCCAAGGGTTTAATTTCTCCATATCCTCATCAGCACTTGTTTTTTGTTTTCTTTCTTTCTTTTCTTTTTTTTTTTAAAGATGGGGTTTCACCATGTTGGTCAGGTTGGTCTTGAACTCCCGACCTCAGGTGATCCACCCACCCTGGCCTCCAAAGTGCCTGGATTACAGGCGTGAGCCACCACGCCTGGCCCTTTTGTTTTCTTTACTTGTAGAGATGAGGTCTCACTACGTGGCCCAGGCTAGAGTGTAGTGGCTATTCATGGTTGTGTCTCACTGCAGCCTCTGAACGCCTGGCCTCAGGCAATCTTTGTGCCTCAGCCTCCTGGAGTAGCTGGGACTTGCTCCTGCTTGTTTTTATTTTCACATTGTGGTTCTGATTTGCATTTCTCTAATGACTAGTGTATCTCATTGTGGTTCTGATTTGCATTTCCCTAATGACTAGTGATATATATCTTTTCATGTGTGTTTTAGCTGTTAGTGTGTCTTCTTTGGATAAATTTCTATTCAAGTTATTTGCTCATTCTTTAATTGGATATTTTGCTGTTGAGTGGTAGTTCTTTATATATCCAGGATAATAACTCCTTATTAGTGAAAAAACTTTCCAGTATTTTCCATGTGTTACCTTTTTACTCTGTTGATAGTGTCCTTTGTTATACAAAGTTTTTAATTTTGATGAAGTCCGACTTATCTTTTTCTTTTATTACCTCTTCTTTTGGTGTTATATCCAGGAAGCCATTGCCAAATTTAATGTCATGACATTTTCTCCTATATTTTCTTCCAAGAGTTTTATAGTTTCAGCTGTCGCATTTAGGTCTCTGGGGTTTTTTGTTTTGACACAGGATCTAGCTCTGTTGCCCAGGCTGCAGTGTGGTGATATGGTCCAGGCTCACTGTGGCTCAAGTGATCCTCCAAACTCAGCCTCCCTAGTAGCTGGGACCACAGGCGTGTGCCACCATGCCCAGCTAATTTCGTTTACTTGTGGTAGAGACAGGGTCTCCCTATGTTGCCTTGGGGTCTTGAACTCCTGGGCTCAAGCAGTCCTCCTGCGTTGGCCTCCCAAAGTGTTGGGATTACACCACGCCTAGCCCTCTTTGATCTATTTTGAGTTAATTTTTGTATATGGCATAAGGTAAGGATCCAACTCCATTCTTTTGCCTGTGGATATCCAGTTTTCTCAGCAACATTTCTTGAAAAGATTATCCTTTGCCCCATTAAATGGTCCTGGCAACCTTGTCAAAAATCATTTGGCCATGTGAGGGTTTATTTCTGGACTGTGTGTTCCATTGTATTCCATTCCATTGGTCTTTATGTCTGTTTAAATGCAATACCACATTTTGATTGCTGTAGCTTTTTTTTTTTCTTTTTTCGAGATGGAATCTCACCCTGCCACCCAGGCTGGAGTGCAGTGGCGCAATCTCAGCTCAATGAAACCTCCACCTCTCGGGTTCAAGTGATTCTCCTGCCTCAGTCTCCTGAGTAGCTGGGATTACAGGCACCTGCCACCAGACCTGGTTAATTTTCATATTTTTAGTAGAGATTGGGTTTTACCATGTTGGTCAGGCTGGTCTTGAATTCCTGACGTTAGGTGATCTGCCTGCCTTGGCTTCCCAAAGTGCTGGGATTGCAGGTGTGAGCCACCACACCCAGCTGATTGCTGTAGCTTTTCAGTGAATTTTGAAATCAGGAAGTGTGAGACCTTCAGTCCTTCAAGGCTGTTCTGGCTATATGGTGTCCCTTGACATGGATCTTTCCATTTCTCCTGCAAATGCCATTGGGATTTTGTTAGGCATCGCACTGAATCTGTAGATCACTTTGGGTAGTATCGACACCTTAATGTTAAGTCTGCTAATCCATGAACATGGACTGTCTTTCCATTTACTGGTGTCATCTTTCATTTCTTTCAGCAATATTTTGTAGTTTCTAGCATACAATATTTAACCTTTGTTTATTCCCCAGTACCTTATTCTTTTTGCTGCTATTGTAAACGGAATTATTTTCTTAATTTCCTTTTTGGGTTGTTTATTGTTAGTTGTAGAAATGCAGCCGATTTTTTTTTTGGTGTTGATTTTATATCCTTCAACTTTGAATTTGTTAGTTCTAATTGCCTTGCTTTTAAAATCAAATTAATTCCAACATTTAAATCTTAAATTCACATAAAACTCTGGACTTCCTTTTTGTCACAAAATATTGAAAGATGTGGCAGCACCTCTGTGCTGACATTCCCACACGGCACTTGCTGCTGGAGGGTGAGTGGCAGTTTCTGCCTTTGGTGGAGGTGAGCATCCTTTAGCACACTCCAGCCTACTGCCCCTTCTGCCTCTGCTTGCCAACCTCATCCACAAGCCCCGCTCTGGCTGGCCCCTCATGCATTCAGCATTCTTCCTACATGTACATACTGAACACCTACTGCGTACCAGGCACTGGGAGTACAGTGCTGAACACAACAGACAAAAATCCCGGCCTTCACAGATCTTTCATTCGCATATATCGTCTCATTTAATCCCGGAGACAGCCTTGATGAGGTAGCGTCATTATACAAATAAGGAAAGCAACAGACAGAGAGAACTTAAGAGGCATGTCCAAGGTTACCCAGCAGGTAAGGGAGTGTCTGGATTAGAACCTGGACAGCCTGGCTTGAGAATTTGAATTGTTAGCTGCTGTTACTGCCCATCAGTGGCAGAAGGACCCAGAGGTGAAGACGTGGCAACAGAGGCAGGGTGGCATGGACAGGGGACACACAGGCCTGGCGGGTGGTCACAGAGCCAGGATCAGGCCTTCTGCGGGTTCCACAGGGCGTCCACCTGCTGGCCTCTGCACTGAGTTCCCTTGAGGTCATCTGGATCCCAGGCCCTCTGGCCTTCCCAGCTCAACAACTTTGGCCTGGGAGAGCCCTCTTTTCCTCAGCTGACAGCTGATGATCGTTGGCTGGGCTTGGTGGGAGGTAAGGAGGTAACCAGCAGTTTTCTTTCTGCGATGGTGAGAGGCCGCCTTAGGAGCAGACAGCTGAGAAAACACAGACCTGGGCTGGCCGGCCCCACCCTCAGCTGAGCCTGCCCTGTGTAAATGCAGGTGTTGTCAAGTCAGCAGACAGGCCTAGCTCCCTTTTCCCGTGAGGCCCCCTGCACCAGGCCCGTGACTCAGTTGCTCTGGCTGATGAGGAGCTTGGGCCTGGGAAAGGTGTCCCACAGTCCCAGCCTGGTCCGTCCTCAGCCCTGGATTGATGTCCACACTGCCCTGGGACCGTCTCAGCGCCCTGGTGGGGAGCCTGCTTTCTCCTCTGTCCTATCTCTTGGGCTCAGGCATGTGGCTCCTGCCCCTTTGGGGCTACTTCAAGTATGTATCAGGCCCCTGCTGTGTGCTGGCCCCAGGCTGGCACTCGGGACCCTCCTCGGTTGGGCGTAGAGACACAGACGGCCCTCACTGGCTGGGAGCCAAGGTGAGTGTGTGAAGGGCCCTTGGTCTCCCCCGCGGAAGGCTCTACCCTCTGGCCCTGCCCGCTCTTGGCTCTCACTCCTACCGGGCCATCTCCCTTCCCTTTTCCTCAGGTGCCTCCGTTTCTCTCTGACTTCTTGCCCGGTTTCCCCAGCTCTGAGAGATTGCCTGCCTTCAAGTGCAGGAGAAAGCGGGCATCTCCCCACAAACTCGACCCCCAGCCCCCAGTAGAGCTGGCCAGCCACCTGCCACAGAGCAGACCTCTGGTGCCTTGGCCAGCGTGCTCGTGGTGCCAGTCCGCTGTCTCAGCCACGTTCCCCTGCTCCGCTGCCCACAACAGGCCTGAGATGACCTACTGTCGGACATCTCTGAACAGAGGGGCTTTCTACAGGCCCTCCCTCACCATCCCCCATGCTCCCGAGCCTGCCCCTGCTGCAGTCACCTCCTTCTGGGTGCCCCTCTGAGATTCCAGACAGAGCTCAGGAGCCCCCAGGTTCCCATTGTGATGCAAGAACAGAACAGGACCCTGGGCTGCAGGCAGGTGGCCTGTCAGTATCCCTCCTCCCACCCTCAGCAAACACTGGCACACCCCCCTCTCCCTGCATCGGGGTCTGAGTGCCTGGCAGTGGCGGCAGTGGAGATGATCAAGGTCAGCTCACCCAGCCCCGTGCTGAGGCAACAGCCCATCTGGGGAGGGAAGCAGGGTGGGAGGAGACGCCAACCTTTTGAAAAGGAAGTTGATTCACTTATGTCAGGGCAGGGAAAGTAGGAATACATACTCTTCGAAATGTAACAATTACTGACCGGGCACAGTGGCTCACACCTGTAATCCTCGCACTTTGGGAGGCTGAGGTGGGGAAGATTGCTTGAGGCCAGGAATTCAAGGCCAGCCTGGGTAATATGGCAAGACCCGGTTTATACATTTAAAAAGAAATTATTTGGGCGTGGTAGCATATGCCTGTAGTCCCAGCCACTCGGGAGGTGGAAGTGGGAGGACGGCTTGAGTCCAGGAGGTCTAGGCTGCAGTGAGCCTAGATCGTGCCACTGCATTCCGGCCTGGGTGACAGAGCGAGACCCTGTCTCAAAAAAAAATTACTGAAAAATATGAAGATTTTGTCAACTATAATTCCACAGTCCAGAGACCCCCACTTTTAGTACTGTACACTCAATTGTTTTTCAGGTTTTTCTTTGACTTAATATGTTGATGAGCCCTTAAAACTCCTGATAAACGTGAATGCAATGAGGACCTAACAGTCTATGTAACGTATATTCACATTGTAATTCACCTGCCCACTCCTCTAATACCGGGTATTCAGGGTATTCTCAATTTGAGGACTAAAGCAGAAAGGCTGCCTCATGCAAACTGTCCCTGCTGGCACCTGGGGCCGAAGGACTTGAGCTGTCCTCTCATTGGGCACTGAGCGGGCAGGGAAGTGGCATGAGCTCTGCCTCTCTGCCTGACCTGTGGCCCAGCGTGTTGCTAGGAAGGAATGTGCTTGTGCAGGTGGTGGCAGAGCTGACCTACTGGGGCCTGGCCCTTGAGTCACCTGCTTGTCCCCCAGGAGGCCTGGCTGGGCCCCCAGCCTTTCAGCTGGGTGTTGCGTCTTGGAATCCCCCTGCCTCACCGCGAGCAGGCAATGCCAGCTCTCCGGACTTTTCCTCAAAGATGGGGGTGGATCCCTTGGCTCACTTCCTCCCTGACCTCAGAGCTGGCCTGGATGCTGTGGGTCAGCCGCTCTCCCTAGCCCTGGGAGACACGGACCTCCGAGGCCAAACGCTACCTTGTTTGATGACACAGACTTGTTTGATGACATCTCAACCATGTAAAGTAGAGAGATTTTACACACACACCCCCCCAAAATCCAAATGTCTGGCCTGTCTTCACTATGGCTGATGCTTGCTGCTGGCTGTGCTAAGGGAGCAGACCCTAAGCCTCTTTTTGTGTGTGTGTATGTGACAGCCTCACTCTGTCACCCTGGAGTGCAGTGGTGCTGTCATAGCTTACTGCAGCTTCATATTCCTGGGCTCAGGTGATCCTCCCACCTAAGCCTCTAGATTACACTTGGGATTATAGGCGGGCACCGGCACACTTGGCTGAGTTTTGAAACTTTTTTGAGAGATGGGGTCTCGCGATGTTGCCCAGGCCGGCCTAGGCATCTCTTAAAAGATGAGAAGTTTGGCAATGCTGGGTGTGCGTTCCCACCTCCCGTGGTCCAAGGGGAGCACATGGTGGCTGCCTTCTTAAGGGATTCTTGGGGGCCCAGCCTTGCACAGCCCCTACCTGCCTTACCTGGCTGTCCCCTGTAGTCAGTGGACGTTAACCCAGCTGAACCCAGCTGCGTTAACCTCCTAAACCACCACGTAGTAATCTGGCTCTTAGCGCACGTTTCCCGAGCGAGGGGTGCTTACCGTGAGACGTTCTGCAAGAAAAGTCTAAACAGGCCCTTATGGAAGCTGGAGCCAAAGTCGGTGTCTGCAGATTGTTTCCCGAGGAGAGGTTCCTGGGGCTGGGCTGATGTGAGACCAGGGTCGGGGGCCTTGGAGGGGATGGCCAGCTGGAGGACAGCTCCAGGAAAGGGCTGCCCCCTGAGATCTGCCCTCATAGGACCATGACAGTGTCCCCTCCTCTGGGGTCCAGATAAGCCACGTAGCCATGGCTTCCTCATGGGGCACTCACCCCCTTCTCCCTTTAACAGCTGTGGCCGCCACAGCTCTCCTGCACAGTGGTGGGAGCAGGATAGATACAGGATCCAAGTGTGCCCTGGGCACTGGCAGCCCCATCTCTACAGGCCAACTTGCCAGAGACCACCCCAAGTGGAAAATTCTGGGGGCTGGGCCAGGGTGGGTCCAGGGCTGGGAGGGCCTGGAGTATGTACAATCTGGGGCCCCTTTAAGGAGGGAAAACATAAAGTTACATATACACAGGCAGGTACAGGTTTCGGGAGAGGCTCTGTCGGGAGGGGTCCCGAGGGTGGGCTGCTGCTCGGTAGGCCCGGGTGGCATCGGGGCGGCCTTGGTTGCACTTGCTCTGTGGGCTTTCCCGGAGAGCCGGGGCTGGCTTTGTCCTGTGGAGGGAGAGGGTGCTGGAGGCTGTCAGCACCAGCCCAGGTTTCTGTCACCTGAGGTCCCAGGTGTGACGGGATGCTTGAACACAGTGGGACCTAAGCCCACAGCCTTCGAAGAAGCCACAGCCACGTCAGTCATCCCTGCTGCTGGGCAGGAGGCCTGGGTGTGGGCTGCAGCTGAGGACCGAGGCTCACCTCGCTCCCGACTTTGTGCCCACAGGTGGAACACCTGAAGGAGAAGCTCATTAGCCAGGCCCAGGAAGTGAGCCGACTGCGATCCGAGCTGGTGAGGCCACAGGGCTGTCCTGGGCAGCGCAGGGGCTGGCCCGGCCCAGTGTAGATGGGCCCTGCTGGGGGCAGGGGTGCAACCCTCTCTCTCCGGAGCCTGCACTTCCCACTCTGTCTCAGAAACACACCAGGAGCGCTTAGCCCCACCTCCTAGGGCCCTCAGAGGCCTCGAGGCTCCAAGGGGTGGGAGCTTCCTTCTCTGTTGCTGACGGGAAGCAGGAGTGTGAACCATGGTATAAATATGCCTCTCCTTGTGACTTTCTCACTCAGAATAGGATGGGGGCAGCAGGGAGAGCAGGCCCCAGGTTGCCACCCTTTGGACTCGGCCCTCCACTGTCTTTTCCTTGGTTTCTCTCTTGAGCTCACTCCCTCCTCTCCGTCCCTTGCCGTTTTCTTTCTCTCCTTCCCTCTGCCTTTCTCCACACCTGTCCTCTCTCTCCTGCCTTTGTGCCATCTCCACTGGCCCCTCTTCTTTCCCCACCCTCTGCCCTTGCCACATGCGCCCCCTGGGCCCTGGCTCTCTGCAGGGGGGTACCGACTTGGAGAAGCACCGGGACCTGCTGATGGTGGAGAATGAGCGACTGAGGCAGGAGATGCGGCGCTGCGAGGCCGAGCTGCAGGAGCTTCGTGCAAAGCCACCGGGCCCCTGCCCGGGCTGTGAGCACAGCCAGGTGAGCAGAATGGCCGAGGCCCCCATGCTGGTCCTGGAGGGCCACCCGGCTCCTCACCGTGAGCCTGTCCCTCGCACTCACCCAGTGCCTCCCAATGGCTGCAGGAGAGCGCCCAGCTCCGTGACAAGCTGTCCCAGCTGCAGCTGGAGATGGCGGAAAGCAAAGGCATGCTGTCAGAGCTGAACCTGGAGGTGCAGCAGAAGACCGACCGACTAGCCGAGGTGGAGCTGCGGCTCAAGGACTGCCTGGCTGAGAAGGCGCAGGAGGAGGAGCGGCTCAGCCGGCGCCTGCGTGACAGCCACGAGACCATCGCCAGCCTGCGGGCCCAGTCCCCACCTGTAAAGGTGAGCCCTGGCCCACCTGATCTGTGCCTCTGCCCAAGGCCCCTGGTGGCCAGCCCATAAGAGGGGCTTGTCCTGGTGAATAGGTAGGTGCGAGCGGGTGGAGGATCATTCCTGTTCTGTGCTTGGTCCTGCCCCATCTCCTTTTTGCTATCCAGGGCCAGGCACTGAGTAGGCGTCCAGCAGCTGAGGTGCCAGGCACAGATGCAGCACAGCCCCTGGATTCTGCCCTCACCTTTGCCTTTCTGGTTTGTCCCAGGATGGGGCCAGCCAGGCTCACAGTAGCCTCTTGTTAAGATGAGAAGGTTCCAGGAGACCCTGCAGCTTTCTGGAAAGCCAGGACCTCAAGGCTCCTCTAGGTTTTCCCGCATTTCTGAGTGGGATGTTCCTGAGGGTTCCTTCCCCTGGCCAGCTGTGTCTCAGGGTCTGGAGTGAGGTCTGGTGCCCACTGAGCTCCATGCACCATTCCTCCCTTGCCCCGCAGTATGTCATCAAGACAGTGGAGGTGGAGTCGCCCAAGACCAAGCAGGCCCTCAGCGAGTCCCAGGCCCGGAACCAGCACCTGCAGGAGCAGGTGGCCATGCAGAGGCAGGTGCTGAAGGAGATGGAGCAGCAGCTGCAGAGCTCGCACCAGCTGACCGCGCGGCTCCGGGCACAGGTAGGCAGGCCGCATGGGGATCACACCTGGCCAGGAAGCCAGGCAGGCCCTGAGCCAATGCATTGGTTAAACATTTGGCAACCCGCAGATGTGGGGTCCAGTCCCCCCTCTCCCTGATGGCCATGGGATCCGGGGTGAGTTTTGTCCGGAGACCATTTCCTCATCTCTTACAACACTTTCTGGTCTCAGAGCCCACTGTGCAGTGGGGACTCAGGAACGTGATCCCAAGAAGGTTTTTGCCAAGGGCTCAGCACACAGGCTGTGCTCAGTAAGCTCTACAGTGGCACCCGTCGCTGTCATCACAGAGGTCCTCTCCTACCTTCCTGAGGGCACGTGGCTTGGGCACCTGCCGTGTGGTCAGCACTGGGTTGGTGCCGGGGCGAGTGCACAGAGCTCACAGCCCTATGGGGGAGGGAGAGAAGGCCGGCCCACTCCTCTGCTGTGTGTGTGTGTGCACACATGTGTTCACATGCATGGGAAGTGAGCAGTGGGGCTTCTTTCTCAGTATGGCCCCTGCCTCTCTCCCTCCCGCACCCCGAGTTACTGATCCTTTTCCTGGTGTGGCTGCCAGATTGCCATGTACGAGTCAGAGCTGGAACGGGCGCATGGGCAGATGCTGGAGGAGATGCAGTCCCTGGAGGAGGACAAGAACCGGGCCATCGAGGAGGCCTTCGCCAGAGCCCAGGTGGAGATGAAGGCTGTGCATGAGAATCTGGCAGGTGAGCTAGCCAGCTGGGCCCTGTCTGCCCCACGCCACAGCCCCTCATCCCCTCCAGCCTCACATCCTGAGTGTCCCCACAGGCGTTCGGACCAACCTGTTGACACTGCAGCCGGCTCTGCGGACCCTCACCAATGACTACAACGGGCTCAAGCGGCAGGTGCGCGGCTTCCCGCTGCTGCTGCAGGAGGCACTCAGGAGTGTCAAGGCCGAGGTGAGTAAGGGGGCAGCGGGTGGGAGGGTGAGGGCTGAGGGGTGCACTGGGAGAGGCACAACATCCACCCAGGGCTTCCCTCCGAAGCACAGACAAAGCCCCTCAGACAGCAGCCTCACCTCACCCACCATGACACTTGCTGCTACCCTTAGAGACCCTGTTTGAAAGTAGACTGCTCAGGGCAAGTATTCAGGTATTTGTCTATGATTCTTTTTTTTTTGGAGACGGAGTCTTGCTCTGTCACCCAGGCTGGAGTGCAGAGGCATGATCTCGGCTCACTGCAACCTCCGCCTCCCGGGTTCAAGCGATTCTCCTGCCTCAGTCTCCCAAGCAGCTGGGACTATAGGCGCGCACCACCATGCCCAGCTAATTTGTTTGTATTTTTAGTAGAGACGGGGTTTCGCCACATTGGCTAGCCTGCTCTCAAACTCCTGACTTCGTGATCCACCCGCCTCGGCCTCCCAAAGTGCTGGGATTACAAGGGTGAGCTACTGTGCCCGGCCTTTACTATGACTCTTTAAACCAAACGTTACAGTTAACTTCATATTTCAAACATGCAGGTGAGGCAAGGTGGCTCACACCTGTAATCCCAGCACTTTGGGAGGCTGAGGCGAACAGATCACGAGGTCAGGAGTTTGAGACCAGCCTGCCCAACATGGCAAAACTCTGTCTGTACTGAAAATATAAAAATTAGCTAGGCATGGTGGCAGGTGCCTGTAATCCCAGCAACTCGGGAGGCTGAGGCAGGAGAATCACTTGAACCCAGGAGGCAGAGGTTGCAGTGAGCCAAGATTATGTCACTGCACTACAGCCTGAGTGAGAGAGCGAGACTCTTATCTCAAAAAAAAAAAAAAAAATATATTACATACATTTTTTTTTTTTTTTGAGACAGAGTCTTACTCTATCACCAGGCTGGAGTACAGTGGCACGATCCCAGCTCACTCTAACTTCCGTTTTCTGGTTTCAAGCAATTCTCCTGCCTCAGCCTCCCTAGTAGCTGGGACTACAGGTGCACACCACCACGCCCGGCTAATTTTTTGTACTTTTAGTAGAGACGGGGTTTCACCATGTTGGCCAGGATGGTCTCAATCTCTTGACCTCATGATCCGCCTGCATCGGCCTCCCAAAGTGCTGGGATTACAGTGTAAGCCACTGCGCCCAGCTACGTACATATTTTTTAAAAGAATATTTATTAGAGACATGGTTCATTATGTTTCCCAGGCTGGTCTTGAACTCCACAACACCCAGCCCCTACACAGCATATTCATTGTATTAGGTATTGTAAGTAACCTGGAGATGATTTAAAATACATGGGAGGGGCTGGGTACAGTGGCTCATGCCTGTAATCTCAACATTTTGGGAGGCTGAGGCAGGAGGAACACTTGAGCCCAGGAGTTCAAGACCAGCCAGGGCAACATAGTGAGACCCCCATCTCTACAAAAAATATTTAAAAACTAGCTGAGTGCGGTGGCTTGCACCTATAGTCCCAGCCACTCAGGAGGCTAAGGTAGGAGGATTGCATGAGCCAAGATCATGCCACTCACAGTGAGTTTCCACCATGTCCATGGACCTGTGATTACACTCCAGCCTGGGCAATAGAGCAAGACTCTGTCTCAAAAAAAAAGTATAAGGGAGGATGTGTGTAGGTTACAGGCAAACACGGTATCATTTTATATCAGGGGCTTGAGCATCTGCGGATTCTGATATCCTGGGGTGGGGGTGGTCATGGAACCAGTCCTCCACGGTTACCAAGGATGACTGTATACACTTCCCTTCTACCCCAGAAAGGGGATGTGTGATTTGCATAGTGTGACACTGTATGTGTGATTTCGCATCTTTTTTCCCCTGTGAAATGTAACTGGGAGATCTTTACAGATTTATGAGTTAGAGGGTATTATCCCTGTCTTCCCCATGAGAAAACTGAGGCTTAAAGACATTGAGCCAGTGGTCTCAGGTCCCCAGCTACTCAGGGGCAGAGCTGGAATTTGAATCCGGCTGAATCACATCATCAAGCGCTACAGCAGCCTCGAGCTGTCAGCTTAGCCTCTCTGGGGCTCAGTTTCTTCATCTGTAAAATGGGGATGGAAGCAGTACCTACCCAGAGGGGTGATTGGGACCATCTGATATGTGACAGTGGGTGTCAGGTTCTCAGCTAGGGGTGGGAGGCGGTGAGCCCTCCTCACAGGTGGGCAGTTGAGCCAGCAAGGCTTCTGGAGCCAGCCCCCTGATGGCGGTGTGCACCCCCATTCCCCCACCAGATAGGCCAGGCCATCGAGGAGGTCAACAGCAACAACCAGGAGCTGCTGCGCAAGTACCGGCGCGAGCTGCAGCTGCGCAAGAAATGCCACAATGAGCTCGTGCGGCTGAAAGGTGACGGGGGAGGGCTGGGGGTGGGTGCCGGCCTCGGGGTCCTTGACCTGGCTTGGCAGTCATGCTTGGAGCCCACCCCACCACTTAGGCACTATTCTGATCCTATCTCTGTAGATAAGGAAATGGAGGCACAGAGAAGGCAGGGAACTTGCTCAAAGCCACATGGCTAGTAAATGTTCTGCCTTGGATTTGAACTTGGGTCTGTCCAGCTCAGAAGCCTCAGCCCCAATGTCCGAGCAGGTGACTCCCCAGGCCCTGGGTGGCCAAGGGGTGTGGTATTGCAGCCCTGGGTTAGGGACGGCTAGAATGCTACTTGTTCTGACCTGGGGCCTGGTGAAGCTTGAGACTCCACCATTCGCTGCGTGGAGCTCTAGCGCACCTGCTCTGAGCCAGGGGCCATTCCAGCCCGAGGCTACAGTCAAGGCGACGGTCACAGCCCCACAGACTGCTTCCCCATGCTCACTTTAGTGTGAGAATGGACAATGATGATTAATTGTCAGGAACCCCAACCCTGCCCGCTTCCAGGGCTGAGACAGGCTCCTGGGTATGCGACAGTCACGTATGTTGAGAGGCTTCCCAGAGAAGGCAAAGTTAGACTGAGACCTGGACTGTGAGAGCTGGAATGGATAGGCGAAGCGGGAGGGCAGGTGGATCATGCTGCTGGTGGGGGGCGTTTCCTCTTCATTCCAGGAGCACAGGGATCCCAACGAAGGCTGGAAGTAGATGGTGGCATGACTAGCTCGGGCCACCAGATACCCCTGTGGCTGCCACATTATCTGGGCCCTCAGATACTCTGCCAGTCATCACCTGCTGCCTAGGCCTCTATGCCCATCTGATTCCCAAGCCCTGTCCTGCCATTCAGGACAAGGCTCTTTGCTCTTTGGGGCCCAAGCCCCTTATTGTCTAGAGGAAGAAACTGAAGACCAGGGAGAAAAAGAGAGTGTCTGTTCTGGCATCTCACCCTGACTGGGCGCAGTGCCTGAGCCCCACAACTGACTTTTCCACCCCATCCCCAAGGCAGAGTGCCACCCCTGTCACCTGGTCTGTTCAGGAAGAAAATGTACTAAGTGAATTCATACTATAGTGTGAGTGACTGATAACAGCTTTGTGAGCTTCCTTCCTCTAGGGGACTGTGCTTAAAAGTTGGGGGACTCCTAGGCTAATGAGTCTGCCTGGGACAGACCAGTGGACCAGAGTGGAGACTGGTCTTGACACGGCCTGGGCCCATCTCTCCATCTATCCCCAACCAACGCAGGGAACATCCGAGTGATTGCTCGTGTCCGGCCAGTCACCAAAGAGGATGGGGAAGGGCCTGAGGCCACCAATGCTGTGACTTTCGATGCCGACGATGATTCCATTATCCACCTGCTGCACAAGGGCAAGCCTGTGTCCTTTGAGCTGGACAAGGTCTTCTCCCCACATGCCTCGCAGCAGGACGTGAGTGTAGCCCCATGAGGGAAAGGGAAAGCAGTGGAGGGAGGGAAAGATGGACTCACATGGAGGGAGAGGGGCTGGGCAGGAAGAAGTGCAAGAGTGGGGGATGTAGAAATACAAAGTGGGGAGCCAGGGTCTGGCTCCTTCCTTTGGAGGACAGAAGCGGGGGGAAGTTAAGACTGAAGGCCTTGGAAGCCTGCTTAGGAAGGAGACGGCCCAACTCTTCCCATGGCTGTGGTTCCTCCCATCCACATGGCCCCTTCTACTGTGTGGCCCTATGTACTCTCAAGGCCCCTCCTACCATCACAGCCCATCCCACCCTCATGGCTGTGGCTCCTCCCATCTGCATGGCCCTTCCCACCCCTCCTACCTTGTGCCCCTCCCATGCTCCCACCATATGGCCTCACCTACCTTCAGGCCCCTCCCACCATCACAGCCCCTCCCCCTCTCATGCCTGCGACTGCCCACCCACATGGCCTCATCCATCTTCATGACCCTGCCCATCTCCATGCAGGAGTACCCTCCTGTATCAGTCCCCTGGGCCTTCCTAGGGATTCCCCCTAAGCCCCCCGGCTTAGGTATAAGAACCATGTGTTCTCAGCGTCCACTCTTCCCTTATCTGCCCAGGCCAACCTGCCATGCCTGTGCCCTCCTGTGCCCATGTCTGGTTCTACCTTTACCCCAATTCTCTGATGGCTGGCAGGCAGGCCCAGGCCAGAGAGGCACCAGGCATGTGCTGGCCTCTGCCTTCTTTGTGCTGCGCACTCTTTGAGAGAGGGAGCAGGAGGAGCTGGCGGAAGGGCAGCAGGCGCTGGCCTGTCTTCTTCCCTGTAATCTTTGGGCGTCCCGGTTGCCCACTGATGTCTAACATGTGACTCATGAGTCACGAATCATTGAGCTGAGTGACTGCAGTAACACATGCTGTGGTATTGCTGAAGGACAGCATTGTTGGGGAGGTGGCTGGACTTGCAGCTGGTGGGGGGCCCTGGTCCCCCCGGCCCTGGAAGTCCCCCAGCCTCCTTCCCACCACCCTCCCAGGTGTTCCAGGAGGTACAGGCCCTGATCACCTCTTGCATCGATGGTTTCAATGTCTGCATTTTCGCGTATGGCCAGACAGGGGCCGGCAAGACGTACACAATGGAGGTAGGTGCCTGCCCGACGGGATGGTTCACAGTGAAGTGTGAAGGGAATGCAGGCTCCCTCATTGGTCTTGGGGTTTTGTGCAATGTGTGTTTTGCCTCATTTGGTCCTCACAACCCAGAAGCAGAGCCCTGAGGCACCAGGCCTGAAGAGGGGACCCCCTGGCCCAAGCACACCTTCGATGGGTCCAGCAGGACTGGGGGAGCCCGGCTCTTGCCAGGCCACACCTTTCTCTCCCAGGTGTAGTGGAGCAGGTGGCCGGCCAGGGAGGGGGGTGTTGAGACTAGGAAGGGGCTTGACTGTGGGTAGAGGGCAGTGGAAAGCTAGCCCTGGCTCTTGAGGGGTGCAGTGGGATTCCCCAGGTCGGGAGGATACCAGGTGCCCGGTGTCTGGACAGGGGTAAGGGCTGGGTGGGCCTGCTGGGTGGGGGCCTGCCGTGGCGGCCCTCCATTTCCCATCTGGACTCTGCTGTTCCCTCGATTCTGGGACTGGTGAGACTCATTAGTGGGGGTAGGCCAGGCCAGGCGGGAGGAGGAAGGGGGTGTGTGCAGCGCCAGGCTCCCAGTTGTGCTTTGGAGTTGCTTAGAGTTGAGGTGATCCCCGGGAACATCAGAGCGCCTGTCCTCAGGCATGTCTGCTGGGGCCTGAAGCATATCAGGCACTGTGCCAGGCACGGCTGTGAACCAAACAGTCCCTGGCCCCACAGGACCAACCCGGCTGTGGGGAGACAGCAGGGTCCACACAAATCAGTGAGTGTCCTGTCAGGCCAGGGAGAAAAATAAAGCCAGGGATGTGGAACTGACAAGGGGGAAGGGACAGGGTGTTTGGGGGTGCTGGGCAAAGGAACAGCCTCCCTGAGGAGGGGAGCATCTTGGGAGCAGCCTCCCTGAGGGAGATGACTGAGCCGGCCGAGGGGCAAACAGGAGCACCTGGGGCAGAGGGAGCTGCAGGGTCAAGGCCAAGAGGCCCGAGCACACCAGCCACACCTGAGGCCTGGCCAGGAGGCCCCTGCGGCAGGAATACAGAGCGGGTGGGAGGTGCTGTCAGAGGAGGGGCGAGGGTCAGACTCAGACTCCCAGGGCCTTGAGGGCCCAGGTGGGGACTCCAGGTTTCCTTCTAGAAAGGCCAGCCCACCCCTCCCGCCCCAGGACCCTGTGCCTCCTTTCCATCACCCACAGAACCCAGGTCACAGCCTCCCTGAGACTGAGCCCCTTTCTGGGCAGTGGTGGGGTCATTCATTTCTAGTGCCCCTTCCAGGTGGCCCTGCAGGGCCAGGCGTGTACCTGTCCCTCAGCTGCCCTGTGTGGTCTGGCCAGGCCCCTCACCCCAGCACTGTACCCTAAGTCTCAGGGCAGTCCTGGCAGGGTGATCCCATTTTAATGGTGGGGAAATAGAGGCACAGTAGCCTGCAGCTGGCAGAGGGCATTTTGGGGGACAGTGGCATGTAGGTAGGTTTGGGCAAGGAGACTTGCCTGTGGGGGGTAGCCAAGGGGCTTGGGGGACAGATGCCACACGAGCATCTTCGGGGACAGGCCTGGCTCACTGGGGCCTTTCCTTCTGCCCCCAGGGGACCCCCGAGAACCCAGGTATCAACCAGCGGGCCCTGCAGCTGCTCTTCTCCGAGGTGCAGGAGAAGGCATCCGACTGGGAGTACACCATCACCGTCAGCGCCGCTGAGATCTACAACGAGGTCCTCAGGTGGGAGCCCCAGCATGAGGGGAGCAGGCCTCAGGGGCAGCTTTGGGGTCCTCAGGTGTCATGGTGCTGGAGTAACGGGAGATAGGAAGTGGGGTCTTCATGAAGGGAGTGCAGGGACCAGATGAGGCTGTCAAGGGACCTAGCTGCAAGTTGTGACTCTGCCCAGGGGGTCGGGTGGTCCTGGGGGGAGGAGAGGTGCTCTCTGAGCCTGCCCCAGCCCAGACCCAAGCAATCCTTGCTGTCCTTCCTGTGGGCTGCAGCAGGTGGCCATGAGTGGGAGTGGACAGCTGGGGGCCCCCGCCCGCAGGGGCTCATTGCATTGCGGAGGCAGGAGCAGCGCCATCCACAGGCCTTCTGGGCAACAGTGAGGTCTCCACCTGTTCAGCTGAGTGCGGGGAAGGAGCTGGAGGAGATGTGCTCAGCTGATGGTTGAAGAAGGCTTCGTGGGTTGGGGGAACATTCCTGACTGGGGGTCTGGGGGCAGTACAAGCAGCAGCCGGAAATGGGAGGAGGGGGTGACTGTCTCACCTGCCCCTCCAGGGACCTGCTGGGGAAAGAGCCTCAGGAAAAATTGGAGATCCGGCTGTGCCCAGACGGCAGTGGACAGCTGTATGTGCCAGGGCTGACTGAGTTCCAGGTGCAGAGCGTGGACGACATCAACAAGGTGTGGAGGAGGGGGCCCCTGGCCACAGCCACGCTTCTCTAGAGGACAGAACTGGGTTTGAATGTCGGCTCTGCTGTGTCCTAAGCATGTACCCTCGGGCAAGTGCCCATGCCTCTCTGAGCCTGTTTCCTCGTCTAAACTGCGGGGGTTGGTGCCACTCCTCTGGGGTGCTCGGGGCTAGGTGACTCTGAGGACCACATTCTCAACGCCGTGCCTCACCCTCCTGCTCCCCATCCCCCAGGTGTTTGAGTTTGGCCACACCAACCGCACGACGGAGTTCACCAACCTGAACGAGCACAGCTCCCGCTCGCACGCACTGCTCATCGTGACGGTGCGAGGCGTGGACTGCAGCACGGGCCTCCGCACTACGGGTGAGGGGGCGGGCAGCCGGGCCTGAGGCGCCATGCCCCCAGGGCAGGGCAGGCCTGATCTGCTTGGTGCCTTCCCTGCAGGGAAGCTGAACCTGGTGGACTTGGCTGGTTCCGAGCGCGTGGGCAAGTCCGGGGCCGAGGGCAGCCGTCTGCGGGAGGCGCAGCACATCAACAAGTCACTGTCGGCTCTGGGGGACGTCATTGCTGCTCTGCGCTCCCGCCAGGGCCACGTGCCCTTCCGCAACTCCAAGCTCACTTACCTGCTGCAGGATTCGCTTAGTGGTGACAGCAAGACCCTCATGGTGGTACAGGTGAGGGCCTTGGGTTAGGGTGGGGCAGTCCCTAGTGTGTAGGTGCTTGGCTAGCAAGCAAGGCACCCCAGGCTGTGCAGAGGGACCCTTGTCTCAGCAGCTCCAGAGTCAGCAACAGCCCCCCCTGCCCCAGACCTGGCCACACACACCTGGTGTAACTCCCAGTCCCTCCTTTCCACCTTTGACCACGCCACCTCTGCCACCTTGCCTGCCCTCCCACCCCGTCCCTCGGTCCTCTCCAGGAGGCCTTCCGACATCTCCAGCTGCCCCTCCAGCTGGCCCAGGTAGGCAGTGAGCTCTTGTGTCCTCTAGGTGTCCCCGGTGGAGAAGAACACCAGCGAGACACTTTATTCCCTCAAGTTTGCTGAGCGGGTGCGCTCTGTGGAGCTGGGGCCTGGGCTACGCAGGGCAGAGCTTGGGTCCTGGTCAAGCCAGGAGCATCTAGAGGTACGGGGACTGCCAGAGACCTGGCTCAGGTAGCCCTGGGTCAGAGACTTTGGATCATGGCAGGAGCAGGGAGCTGGGCGGGAACATCCTGAAGCAGCGGGGCGGGGGGAGGGGGGGGAAGCTGCTGGAGGTGAGTGGAACCCATAGCCAGAAGCCTCTTCAGTGCAGGTATTTATTCTCGGCCTCCAGGGCTCCTGTGGGGTGACCAGCTGGCCATGGGGGTGGCACACAGTAGGTGCTAAGTGGTAACTAGTTGACTTCTTTACATGTATTATCTCATTTAATTCTTGCCATAACGTGAGGCTGGGGCACAAGCATCATGGAGATGAGGAAGCTGTGTTCGGAGGTTAGGAGGCAGGGCAGGGGAGTAGAGAGAAGCACAGTGGGGTTGGGGCCAGGGCAGCCGTGGCCCCCATCCTCCCGCCCTTCCCTGTCCGCAGTGGGAGCCAGCTTGTCAGATGCCACAGCCCTCGGCACGGGCCCACTCAGCACCCAGCTCCGGGACCAGTAGTCGCCCTGGCTCCATCCGGAGGAAGCTGCAGCCCTCGGGTGAGTCTGGAGGGAGTGGCAGGGTGGGAGGGGGAGTCTCTCCCAAGATTATAGTCACCAGGCTGCCTTTACCTGATGGGCTTTTTTTCTCCTTTCCTTTTAAAAAAGTTCGTATGACTTTTCCAGAACCTGTTTTATAACCTCCTGTGCCCCCTAGGGAGGAGTCAGGGCGGACCATGCTGTGTCCGTTCTGCAGGTGGGAAACAGTCTGTGGGGAGGAGGCAGTGTAAGAAGACCCCAGCCTCCCAGCTCAGGGTGCTGCCTCTACCCAGGACCCTGCTCCCTAGGGGTGGGCTGCGAGCCTGTGCAGTAAGCCCCCTCCCTGCCCCAGGGGTGGAAAAGGCAGGCCTTGCCTGCATCCCTGGTGAGGAGTGAGCCTGCCCCAGGACCCAGACCCAGGACACAGGGCTCCAGCCCCTGTTTAGCCCAGGTCATGGGAGGGACTGGACCCATCCTTGGGTCCAAAGGGTTAGCAGCAGCAGGGTCCTGTGAGGTCCTGGCCTGAGGCAAGCCCACCAGTGAGACGCCTGTCGCTTTGATTTCAGCCTGACGGCTGGGGCTGCAGAGTCTCTAGGTGAGTGTGGGGCCAGTGGCCCAGGGCTGCCCGCCCACCTGCCCGTCGTGGGTTGCAGGGCTGTGCTGGGACGTTCTGCTGCTCAGGGCTGGGTCTAGTCTCCGCTGTCGCTTGTCTGTGCGCTTCTGCTGGGTTCCCTCCTGCTCTCAGCGGCACCTGCCGTGGGCTGCCAGTGGGCAAGTGGACAAGAGGCTGATGATTCTGGTGCCCCTGCAGGGAGGTCGCGGCCGCTGCCTGTGTGATGGAGGTGCCCACCCCATTGGGCCTGGAGCTGGGCCTGAGGCCTCGCTGGCCTGTTCCTGCTGCAGCACCAGGACCCTGGAGGTGGAGGCAAGCGGAGGCTCCTCTTCTGCCCCATCTCCCCTCAGAGATGAGAAACATGCTCAGAAAGAAATGGTGTCTCTCGGCTGTGGCTCTGAGCACAAACTGCATGGGTGGAAAGGCAGGGGTGGCTGCTCTTCCTGGCAGGCCTGGGCCGTCAGCAAGCTGGGCCCGTGAGGAGGGCAGGAATGTGAAGGAGGGTGAGCCTCTCACCTTGCCAGGGGCGGACAAGGGTCCCCCAGGCTGCCCCGGCTCCTCAGCTTGCAGGGCTGGCCAGCCCCCTCCTTGGCAGGTGGGTGAGGAGCCTCCGGCAGGCCCAGGAACCATGGAGACTGTGGTGTGTTGGTGGCACCAAGGGCAGCCCTGCCCGCCCTTCTCCTCCAAGGAGGGGTCCCGCAGCTACAGAGTGACAGAGGCACACGGTGTCCTGCCACGGGGCCGTGCCGTAGTTATGGCTGGCAGAGGCAGCTGGCGGGTGGGGGATTCTGCTGCTCCCTTACCTGCCTGGCTCACTGGCCTCTTGAATTTTCTTCCCTCTGAAATCCTATTTAAGAACTTTTGGAAGCTTTGCCATTTTTACTTATTAAAATAAAAGCCTTTTTACACAAGTGTGGTCTGAAAGAGTTAGTCTGTGAGCCCCTCTTGGTCTGATCAGAGGAATGGGGACACTGGCAGTTCCTGTGGACTTGCCTGCTGGCTGTCACCCCACAGCGACTCAGGATCTGTCCTGTAGGTCAGTTAGGGATACACGTCCTTAACGACTCACTCAGGGGAGCCCGTGCTGTCCCATCCTGGGTCACTTTTTCTGTTGTTTGTGGTCACAGGCAGTGCCTAAAGTGTGCCCACAATAACTGACCGAGCTCCCTGCGGGGGCATCCCTCCCTGTGACTGATGGGAAGGAAATGAAGGCTGGAGAGAGCTTAAAGGCTCATTAAAGCCTTGCTTAAACCATGCTGGGCTTCCTGGTCACTGCTGGGTGCTGCCCACTGCCTGCCCTGTGTCCACCCTCTGCCCTGGCCTTTTCCTCTTCAGTGAACCAGCCAGAGGTCCACATCACCTTCCTCCAGTGCCGAGAGGACCCTGACCACCCTGGGGCGGGGCTGTACCTGGTCACTGCCTTGGGAGCAGGATGGGCCCTTTCCCACCAGCCAGTGCTGGGGGTTCTGCCTGGGAATGACAGCTGATCAGAGCCCTGCTCAGAGGAAGGAGCGGCTGTCCTTGCAGTCCTGCCCCTGGAGGCGTCCTTGGGGACAAGGAAGGGGCTCTGGGCAAGCCTGGCGGTGTCCATAGACAGCTTGAGTGTGGCTGAGGTGGGGAGGGACGGGCTGGCGGGGCCCACCCCTCACCTTACCACCGAGTGGTGGAAGGGTGGTTGCCACCTCCCCTTCCTTCCCAGCCTGAACTGGGCCTGTCCCACAGGCCCGGCTCTCTGCTGCCCCCTGCTGGCCACAGGGGGCGTGGTCTCGAGGAGGGGCAGGCACTCCTGGGCCTGGGGGAGCCTTGTGGCCAGTGGAAAACATCCCCCACGTGGAAACCTGGGAATAGTTACAAATTTAATAAAATTTGCCTTATAAATTACAGCAGCAGCCCCAGAGCTCAGTTCGCTGCCCCAAGAAGCAACAGTTGGGCCAAGCTGGGCAGCTGCTGCTGGAGAGAGTTGTCTCAGAGTTTGGGGCTGTAGAGGTGGCCAGGGACCAGCGTCACCACCTCCAGGACGGCCACAGGGCAGCAGCAGGGGCTCACGGGCCGGTGGGCGCAGAAGGAACAGGAGTAGGGGCTGAGGCCAGGCCCTGTGGGCTGCCGGGCGCCCCGCCCACCACTCCTCAGTCCAGACTGGCCATGAGCAGGTGCAGCTCGCGGAAGGTGCTGCCGTGGCGGCCACTCAGGCCCGACTTGCTCTTGACCAGGCCGCTGATGCTCTTGAGCTGCTTGTGGCAGAGCCGGCACTTGTGCAGCCTGTAGAGAGGGCAGGGCCTGAGGGCCAGGTGGCACTGCCACCACCCCCAACCCCAGGGCCTTTGCTGTCCTAACTGCTCCAGCCCTTCCTCCTAGGGGAAGGCGGAGGCCCAGAGCGGAACCACACAGCCCTGCCAGGGATCGTGGGACACAGCCAGGCCAGGGAGGAACCTAGCTCTGGCTATGCCCACCACGCCCTGAGCCACGGCCCCAGACCAGCGCCTCCTCTAGACACTGTCCCAGCAGGACTGTCAGTAAGAGGGGCCCGGGCCTCCAGGCCTTTGTCCCTCACCTGCTGTGGCACCCTGGCCCCCCACACAGGCACTGCCTGGCCCTCACCTCTCCTCCCTGCTGATATCCACACCCACGGAGGGCGGGGCCGCCAGCATGTCCGTGATGAGGGGCAGAAACCGCTGCAGGATCAGCTTCAGGGAGGTGCAGCCCGTCTGGACATAGCTTCAAGGGCAGATGGATGAAGTCACAGACGGACCCAGGGCCACAGACAGAGAAACAGCAAGGAACACAGGAGAGAGGCAGAAACACACACACACACGCACGCACGCACGCACGCACGCACGCCTTTTTCCACTCCCACCTCTGGACTGTTGAGGGGGCAGCAATGCTTCACAGCCGGTTCACAGGAACACCCAAGCCCTTGGGGGCCCTTCCCATGGTCCTGGAGGAGGCTTCTTGCCTCTCTCCTCCCCCTCCTCAAGGCAGGCGTGGCTTCCCCACACGCACCTCTCATACTTGCTCTGCAGAAGCTTCTCGATCTGTGGCAGGACCGTGGTGCACAGGTCCAGCTTCCATAGGGAGCTAGGAGAGGCCAGGACACATTGCCGTCAGCCCTGCCCCACCCCTCCGCCCCTGCCCCTCGGCAGTCACTTACGCTTTCTGGTTGACGATGTTCAGGAGGTCCACTACCACTGACAGGTCGTTGATGGCCACAGCAGAGTCCACCGACGTCTGTGCAAACAGAGCACCATCAGGGGGTGGGGCAGTGGGGCGCAGTGTGACCCCGAGGGTGAGGGTGGGGGCACGAACATGAGTGTCGGTGTGCTGATGGGGCTGTGGGGTGTTCACAGCGCTGCACCTGACACGCTCAGTGTGAGGCCAGGCCTGTCAACAGGTGCTGAAGAGATGGCAGCCTGTGGTGACCATGATGGGAGAGACAGATGGTGTCATGGCGGGGATGGCATATCTCACACTGTCCCCCATGGGTGGCCTCTCCGGGCAGGCAGGGGCAGGGGCAGGGGTGAGGCGAGGCCCTGGGCAAGGGTGGGTGCTTGCCTTGATGTCGCTCGTGGTCCACACAGCCCGCACAGTGTCCAGGTTCTTGTGGCGGCTGGTGAGCACCACACACATGGTGTCATGGCCTTTGCGGATCTGTGACATGGCATCGTCGTCCACCAGCTCGGCCTGCTGGGGCATCTTCACGGCCTGCGTGGGATGGGCACCCAGATGCTGGCAAGGGAGGAGCCGGCAGCAATGCTGTGCCCTCCACCCACAGACCTCCACCCACGCCTCGCCCTGGGCTCCCACTCACGGGCAGGAAGTCAGAGGCCTTCAGGCCGATGGGCTCGTTGCGGGTGGCGGGGATGATGGCAGGCTCAGCCTTGGGTGCAGGTGCAGGTGTGGAAGCGACGACCGGGGGCCGGGGTAGGACCTCCAGCTGAAAGGGTCTGAAGCTCAGTGGGCGCCAGCCCGGGACCCCCCTCTCTGCCTCCCAACATGAGGGACTCCCCAACCCTGGGTCAGGACCCTCTCTAGGCCCCTCCTCATGCCCCTCCATGGACGTACGTTTGGCACCGGGAATTGCACATCCATGGCAGGGCTGGGCTTTGCTGCCTCCTTTGCTGTGGCCACGTCTGGAAAAGACGCAAAAGGAGATGACTGGGTCCAGCCAGAAGGGCCTGGCAGGAAGGGCAGGGCTTGGGGCAGCATCTGTATTGGGGGGTGGAAGCAGCAGTGTGGGTTAAGGTGATAGTGATTCAGTAGCATGGGGGTTCCAGAGGACCTGGGTGCAAGCCTGGGCCTACCTCCTCTCTCTCCCCCAGCTCAACCTTAGGTCTGCCTGTGGGTGGGACCCAGGGGGCTCCAGGATGTGGCCATCCTGTCCCTTCACTGGCGCGTATATGGAGGGAGGTGGGATGAGTGACTGGCAAGGAGGGGGTGGAGGCTCCTAGGAAACCACCCGGCCTCCAGAAGGGGCGAGGATGGTCCCTGAGGGGAGGCCAGGAGGGCAGGGGACACTGTAGGACAGGGGTCCCCATGCCTGCCCCTTCACCCACAGCACAGCCGTTTTCTCCCTTCTTAATCCAAACCCCTAGCTGAGGCCTCGTGGCCTGACCTCCTGCTGGGACTCACCCCAGCTCCCTCCTCTCAGCTCCCTTCCTGTGGGAAGCGCTCCCCTCTCCCTCTTCTCGCCGGTCCCCAGGCCTCAGCAGGTGTTCCGATCATCCCATCTACAGCTGACCCCCTCTAAGGTGGGCCCCCAGGGAGTCCTCTCTGTCCTCCACAGTCCGAGCGCCCCTGGCGGGCCCGTGCATGTGGCGGTGTCTACGTCTGTCCCCCACACACCAGGGCACAGGCTCCCAGGGGAGGGCAGAGACCCCTCGGGAGAGGCTGCCAGTCGTGTCCTGAGAGGGGAGGGCCCAGGAAGGGGCTTGTCAGAACTCACAGGGAGAGGTCAGGGATGGGGTATGGGGTGTGGGGCGTGGGGCGTGGGGCGTGGGGTGTCAGAGACCCTGGGAAGCCAGGCTTATCCAACTCACCATCCTCTGGGGGTGCAGGGAAGGGCTCACTTCTCCGGGGTGGTGTCCGACCTGCAGGGGAAAGAGGCCCCTGGCTGCGAGCGCTCCTGGCTGGGCCACCTGGCACCCAGGGCGCTATCAGAGCGTGGGAGGTGGAGGGTGGCCACCAGGCATGTGGCTGCAGACCCTGGACCCTGCTCTGGTCGCAGGAAGCCTCAGTCCTGGGAGAGTGCGCGCGTGTGTGTCTGTTTCTGCCCCTCTCCTCAGTCTCCTCCCAGCCCACTTGTCCCTGGCAGGGCAGAGACTGGGACACTGAGCAGCTGCTGGGCTGTGGCTGGGGAGTGCCCAGGCCCCCCTCACTTCCATCAGAGCATGGCCTGGTGAGTCCAGGGAATGTGAGGATGGGGCACGGAGCCCAGGTGTAGGTTAGAAGGAAGCTAAAGGGACATGGAGCCGCGACAGGCCATCCTGGAAGGACCCACAGCCTCCCTTTCACAGATGGGGATGCTGGGCTGGGGGTGGGAGCCCGGCCTCACTGATGCTGTTCTTGGGCTGGAAGATCTCGTTATAGTCCTCGGCATTCTGGATCTCGGCTCGGGACTCACGCTCGTCCCGGTCATCCTCGCTGCTGGGGCTGCGGCGCTCGCTCTCTGAGTTCTGCTTCACCCTGGGGTAGAGAGGCCAGGCCCAAAGAAAGCAGGTGCCCTGTGAGGCCCAGGGCTACAGCCCCGAGGCTTCCCCTATGTATGACAGGCCCGCCCCTGTGCCCCCGAAGGCCCCTAGGCCCCTACCTCTGGGGCCTGCTGCAGGTTGTGCTGGGCCGCTCGTAGATGCGCCGGAGCGGGGCGCTGGGGTTGGGCAGCGGCTGCGCGAGGGGCCGGTGGTCCTGCACAGGGTCCTGGGCCACCGTGCCAGTCCTGGTGACACGAGTCAGATCCACCACGTAGGAGGAGACGTTGCTCTGGGAGAAGGCCACGCCAATCTGCAGAAAGTGGAAAGTTGGGGCCGGGCCTGCAAGCTGAGGGGGCAAAATCCCAGCCCCAGGGTGGGGTAGGAAAAGGGGTCTGGGGTGGAGGAAGGCGGGTTGCCCCATGGGAGTGGGGGGTGGTGGGCGCCATGGCTCTCTCACCAGCTGGTCATTGCAGATGGCCAGGTCAGCCACCTTGCCCCAGTTGACGAGGACGACATCAAAGCAGCGCTCAGGCTCCCAGCCGTAGACGCGCAGCGAGTCCTGGCAGCCGCTGTACAGGCAGCAGCCGTCCGGGTTGAAGAGGACGCTCCTGGGCCAGGCGAGAGATGGCTCTGGGTCCTGCGGCACCCAGCCTGGTCCCCACCCCAAGGAACCCAGGGAGCCCGGGGCAGGGAGGGCACAGGGCAGAGAAGGGAAAGGCCCACCCGCAGCCACGCCCTGCTGCCCAGAGGAGCGCTGCGCTACCCACGCATGCCTGCGTACCTGACAGGCCCAGGCTCCCCTTCGATGCAGCTCACCACCTGGAACTTCTCCAGGTCCCAGAAGCGGATGGTCCTGCAAAGACAGCCAGGCTGTGCTGTGAAGCCTCTCCCCGAGTCCTGGCCTCCACAGGCCCCTAGGAACCAGCTTCTCTAGGAAGCTCGCCCCAGGGCACGGCCACCAGGAACAATGGCTGGGGCAGGGTTGGCCCTGACTTTGCAAGGGGGAGGCCGAGTCCGATGGCCCTGGCCCCTGGGCTGGCCACAACAGCTGTAAGCCTCCTGCCCTATAGGGCCCCACTAGGTGCCTTGGGTGCAAACCTGCCCATGAAGCCACAGACCTGGGACACTGGGGCCAGGGAACCAGCAGGGGAGATGGAGCAGGGTTCCATCCTGGCTTGGCTGAAATCCAAAGGATCATCAAGTGTATGACACCCCAGACAGTGACAGAGCGTGAGCGGAGACATGCAGAGGACACGGTGGCGAAGAGCTGCAGACACGAGCGACTTGCCCGCACCTCCTCCTCACCTGTCAGAGCTGCCGGAGGCCAGGAGGTACTCATTGGGGTGAAACTCGACCACGTTGACAGGCCCCGTGTGACCCGGGAACTCGGACATCATCTTGCCAGCAGTTAGATCCCAGAGCTGGAGGCAGGGCAGGGAGGTCAGGGCCAGGCACCTTGGCTGCCCACCCTTCTTTTAAACCAGGCCGAGCTCTTTATCCATAAAGCACCTTCCACTCGGGACAGGCATGGGGCATGTGGGCCCGATCAGGAGGGAGGTGAGGACTCGGTCTGTTGTGATCAGCAGATCCCAGGCCCCAGGCCCCTGGGCCCAGGTCAGGCTGGGGGGAGCTACCTTCACAGTGTGGTCATCTGCGGCCGACGCCAACCACTTCCCATCGGGGCTGAACCGGAGACACCGCACGGCCTGGCTGTGCCCCTGAGGGAGGAACAGCACGAGCTCACCCTGGGATCCTGGGCCCACAGACCTCTCCCTGCCTCCTTACTCCCGTGGGACCCCTTCCAACTGACCACACAGGCGACTCGCCTGGTTCTGCTTGGGGCAGTTTGATGAACGTGGCTCTAGGGGATCATGGAGCTGGGGTCCAGGGGGCTGCCCATGGTGCTTCTGCTAGGCCCCAGATCCATGGTTCGTGTTCTCACCCATCCCCTCCACCCCCTGCCCGGGTCTGGACACCATGCCACACTCAGCGCCTGCAAGGTGCTGATGGAGTCACCAACAGAGTGCCACCCTTACCCTGTATCGGAAGACACAGCCTTTCCTCCTGATGTCCCAGAGCTGTGGGGGAGAGAGAAGCAGAGGAGCAGAGTCAGCAGAGGTCATGAACGAGGCCCGGAGACACAGTCAGGACAGTGTGTGTGGCAGTGAGCAGAGGGCAGGGCCCAAGCTCCTCTAGGTCATTACTCTTCACGGTGACAAGGACAGAAACTGTTCACTAAAGCTGGCATTCTGAGCAGAAGCATCTGGCAGGTGCCTGCTGCCCACCTTACCTAGGACAGTGTGGATGGGGCTGCAGAGAGGGAAGAGGTCCCCTCAGTGGGCACCCAGCACTGAGGGCCGAACCCGTCCTGCCGCAGTCCCAGCAGGAGACGCAGGGCGTGGAGCGGCTTCTCACCTTGATGTTCGTGTCCTGGGAACCAGAGGCTACAAATTCGCCGTATGGGTGGAAATCCAGGCTGCAGATGTTGGCTTTGTGTCCCATGAGCGTGCGAAGAACTAAAAAGGAGGAAAGCAGAG
This sequence comes from Sapajus apella, assembly GCF_009761245.1. Lineage (NCBI taxonomy): Eukaryota > Metazoa > Chordata > Mammalia > Primates > Cebidae > Sapajus > Sapajus apella. The sequence goes on along the minus strand of NW_022436955.1, from coordinate 1,852,237 downwards.
ACAGCGGCTGGGAGGCACGTGGGAAGGCTGACGGAGGGAGGGCTGCGGCGGGCGTGTGTGTGTGCTTTCACATTGAGGGCACAGAAAAGAGAACAATGACACATATTTTAAAAATGGGGAAACCATCAAGGGTCCCACCCCTTAACAACTAATTTTTTTTTCTTTTGAGATGGAGCCTTGCTCTGTCTCCAGGCTGGAGTGCAGTGGCACGATCTAAACTCGCTGCAATCTCTGCCCCCTGGGTTCAAGCAATTCTCCTGCCTCAGCCTCCCAAGTAGCTGGGATTACAAGCATGTGCCATTACACCTGGCTAATTTTTAAATATTTTTGGTAGAGATGGGATTTCACCATGTTGGCGGGGCTGGTATCCTGACCTCAAGTGATACACTTGCTTCGGCCTCTCAAAGTGCTGGGATTATAGGCATGAGCCACCACGCCCAGCTGACAACTAATTTTTCTACATTTCTCTTAATGGATGACACCCCGGGTCACCTCAAGTCTGCAGAAATCCTACCGCACTGCCCACAGGCTGTGCCCCAGTGGCAGCAGAGCCAGGGAACCACTGCACTCAGTTCAGGCCCCATAGATGTGGAGCTGATGGTGTGCGGGGTGCCCAACCCCACCCAAGACAGTGCAAGGAGAGAGACCAGGAGGGGTTCAGGCTGGGAAAGAAACTGCTTGGTTGGAAAGAGAAATCTAGGAAGGCTTCATGGAGGAGGTGGTATTTGAGTAGGTGTCAGTGGGTGGAGGATGAGGGATGCTCCATTAGGTAGATGGAGGTGATGGGTAAAGGCCCTAAGGAGGGCAATAGAGGGCATGGCTGGGGTGACCCCATCCAAGGGATTTTGAGGGTGGCTGTGAGGACACACTGAGGAGCTGTGAAAACTGAGAGGACACCAGGAGGACACGCGAGGACCAGAGTGGGGCCTGATCGCCTCCCGCTGCCCCAGGAACCGCATCTCCCATCCTTTCCTTGAAGGTTTAGCAGGCAGCTCCACGGCCAGGCGCGGCCCAGCCTGGAGGGAAACCTTGTGTGTTTCAGGGTGTCCTCCAGCACCACTCAAATTTGTCTCATGTGTCCTGCTTTTGGAAAAATGTATAATTCACTGTCTGAATGAAACCCATCATCCCATGAGTGCTGGGGCCAGGAAACGTGGGCGTCCGGCCATTCTTAGGTTTGAGCCAAGGTACAATAAATAGGGTGCCTTGTGAGCTGTCGGAGGTGGTGTTCAAGCTTCCATATACAGCACTTTGCTGCAGAGCTGAGATCCACGCACGGGTGAATGAAATGAACTCGACTGTATGATCTTCTCTACCCCAATGTCAGGATGTGGGCTCCGGCATCAGACTGGGATCAGCCGTGGCTCCTCCCTCACTGGCGGTGTGACCCTGGCAATCACTTACCCTCTCTGAGCCTCACGTGGGGTCACAGAATGGAGAAAACAAATGGACATAAAGCGCTTAGCACGGGCTCAGCATATGGTAAGTGCTCAATAAATGGCAGCCGTAATCAGTCCCATTCACACTTCTCTCCCTTCAGGAGGCCTGCCTTCTGCTCCTGGCTGTTCCACAAGCTGGGCCTTCTCTCCTCCTTCCCAGGCCTCAGTGCCCCTGTGCGGCTGGCCCTGTCTGGCACTGGAGCTGGGTCTGGGCACTTCCACATCCCTCTGGAGTCTGTGGAATGCATATCCAGTTTACCTGCATCAGAATCTCTGCAGCTGTCCCTCCTTGCTGTGTGTAGCTATCAGGTGCTGCTGGGGGCTAGGCATTGCCTCCTGGCCAAGGAGGCCACACTGGCTCCTGCTCCCAGCCGACTCAGCTTGGATCCCATGGCAAGGCTTCCAAAATCCTGCCCCACCCAGAGAGGATGTGGTGGGGTCCCGCCCTGTGTGGGCTGGCTGCATGGAGCGCCGGCCGCCCTCCTGTGGGATCCTGTGGGATGCCCTGGGCTGAGCCACCCTTGCCCTCTGGCTGCGCTGTGGAAAGCAGGCAGGACCACATTTTTCTGGCCTGACTCCTGCCCTTGCTCTTCTGTCCCACAAAGGCCTCTGATGCCCAGGTTCAGTCACAGGATCCAGGAACTGCAGAGTGGAGGGGCCTCCGGGGTCTGCCTGCCCGCTGCAGGAACCCCCAAGCCCTCCCAGCTGAGCAGCTGCTCAGCCCACATCTGAGTCCTCCAGTGATGGGTGGCCTTCCAAGGCCACCAATAAGATAGGCAGCACTCTTTCTTTCTTTTTAAATAGAGACAGGGGTCTCATTTTGTTGCCCAGGTTAGTCAAACTCCTGGCCTCAAGTGATCCTCCTGCCTCGGCCTCCCCAAGTACGGAGATTACAGGTGTGAACCACCATGTCGGTGGGACAGCTCTCTTTAGAACCTTTCTACACCTGTGGCCTCAGTTTGTCTGTCTGTCACTGTCGCCTACACTCTGGTGGGTGGGGGTGGAGGTGGGGGCCGGAGGTCTTAGCTTTATCTGCTGAAAGGCAAGTTTCTCCTCCATCCAACGGCAGAACAGAGAGCGCTGGGATGGGAGTCCCAGGCTCTGCTACCTGCAGCCACCACACTTTCCTAAGCTCGCTGCTCTCCCTGGGCCCCCATTTGCCCATCTGTCAACTTGGCTCCGTCAGAATCACCTGGAAGCTTATTAAAATCCAGATTCTGGGCCCACCCGAGTACTGAATCGGGTTTTCTGGAGGCTAGGTCTGGGCCGTGCGTGTGTAGTGAGCTCCCTGCGAAGCAGCCAGGCCGGGCCGTCCAGGGCTCAGAAATGTAGCAGTCTTCAGTTTTCATTTCTCAGCCACCTCCAGAAATTCCTCACATTTCCCTTATGAGCAAAACCTCTGTGGCTGAGAAAGCCTGGACGGCGGGCAGGGCGCCCTTGGCTTCTCTCTTCTGTCTCTTGCTCTTCAGTGACTACTGAATGGCTGGTGGCCACGTGCTGGGATTCAGGTCCAGGGAGCTGTCCGCCTCCTGCCCGAGCTTCCCACCTTCTCCATTAGAGCCTAGCCATGCTGGCCTCGCTCCTCCCTGGTCCTCTTGCATTCAGTGACGCCCAAGCACAGATGCCCCGGTGTGGCCAGGCAGCGCGATCACGCGTCGAGATGCCAAGCCTGCAGGCCTGTGTGTTATCAAGGAGGTCCCTGGGCTCTTTCTTAAACTGACCAGCACTGCGCAGGCAAGCATCACTGAAGAGGCCTGGGGCGCGTCTTTATTGAGTGCCACCCACACAGAAAGCCCCGTTCTTGAGCAAAGGGAACACACCGCTGTGCAGGCGAGGCCCATGGCTGCTGCCTGGCCGCCAACATAGAGCAGGAACCAAGGAGAGGCCCAGAAGAATCCTGAAGTCTCAGCCAGGCCAGAGGGGCTCTCTTCTGGAAAAAAACAGCCAAGGCAAAATCCATGTTGCCGCTTCCTCTCCAGGGCTTCAGGCCAGGCTCGTGCCTGGCACACAGGAAGATCCAACCAGGGCTATCAAAAAGCATCAGGCAGGCCGGGTTCGGTGGCTCACACCTGTAATCCCAGCACTTTGGGAGGCTGAGGCAGGCAGATCACCTGAGGTCAGGAGTTCACGACCAGCCTGGTCAACATGGTGAAACCCTGTCTCTATTGAGAATACAAAAATTAGCCGGGTGTGGTGGTGGGTGCCTGTAATCCCATCTACTCAGGAGGCTGAGGCAGGAGAATCGCTTGAACCTAGGAGATGGAGGTTGCAGTAAGCTGAGATCGTATCACTGCACTCCAGCCTGGGCGACAGAGTGAGACTCCATCTCAAAAAAGAAGAAAAAAAGCATCAGTTAAACAGGTCTTATCTGGACCTCAGTGCTGGCCTGTATGGTGTTATGAAAAAATGCTGAACGAGCTGTCAACATTTTAAAATTGGCTTACATTAATTTCCAGCCTCTCTTGAAAAATCGGTAGAGCTGGCACCACGTGCTAAGGCACAGGGGCAGTGGCGAGACTCTCGGCTCGGCCCAGACCTGAGGGCATGAGTTTCCAGACCACAGCTGCAAGAAACCAGCAAGGACCCAGCACAGGGTGGAAACAGACTCACCCCAAGGCTCATCACACCAGAACACTGGGACAAAGACCCCAAAAGCCTGCAGAGAGAGAGGAGAGGAAAGGAGAGAGAGAGAGGAAAGAAGAGAGAGAGAGAGAGGAAAGAAGAGAGAGAGAGAGGAAAGGAGAGAGAGAACGTGGAAAGACGCCAGTCCCCTGCGAAGGATCTGGGATCAGAACAGAACTGGCCCCTCTTAATAGCTACCCTGGAATCTAAAAGGCGGTAGAGCTGCACCTTCCAAATGCTGAGGGGGCTATTTTATTGCCAACATCAAACTCTATACTCCAACTCATAAAACAAACACAAAAGCAAACGCTGGGGGTAGCATAAAGTCACTTTCAGCCATAGAAGGTCTCTAAAACTATGCCTGCCCCACACCCTTTCTCAGTAAGCTTCGAAGGAATGTGCTCCATCAAAAAGAGGGGGAAAACCAAGAAAGGTGGCGGTGTAGGATCGGGAGCAGCAGACAAGAGAATTCCCCAGAGAGGAGACACGGATGACAGCTAGGCTGCAGGCCACTAGAACTGGAGGAGAGGCTCTGAAAAAAGGCGCCTGGATTATGGGATGGGTTTCAAAGAAACAGGAGGAGATTTACTCTTCTGGCAGAGAATTTGGGGATGAATGAGTAATATGGACATAGAAAACACATGGATAAAAAAAAAATTAACTCCAGAAAAACCAAGTTATTAAAAAATAGTGGTAAATGACCCTTATGCAGTCCTTATTTTTTTTTTTTTTTTTTTTTTTTTTTTGAGACGGAGTTTCGCTCTTGTTACCCAGGCTGGAGTGCAATGGCGCGATCTCGGCTCACCGCAACCTCCGCCTCCTGTGCTCAGGCAATTCTCCTCCCTCAACCTCCTGAGTAGCTAGGATTACAGGCACGTGCCACCATGCCCAGCTAATTTTTTGTAGTTTTAGTAGAGACGGGGTTTCACCATGTTGACCAGGATGGTCTCGATCTCTTGACCTCGTGATCCACCCGCCTCGGCCTCCCAAAGTGCTGGGATTACAGGCTTGAGCCACCGCGCCCGGCCGGAGTCCTTATGTTTTAAACACTGCCTATTGAAATGGTGTCTATTGAAATAGGGGGGTGGGAGGAAAAACACGAGCGATGGGGCCGGGGGTGGTGGCCATGAGAGAGCGTAGGAAGGGAATAACTAATGTGTTAACACTTTTTTTGTTTTGTTTTTTAGATAGGAGTTTCGCTCCTGTTGCCCAGGCTGGAGTGCAATGGCACGATCTTGGCTCCCTGCAACCTTCACCTCCCAGGTTTAAGCAATTCTCCTGCCTCAGCCTCTCCAGTAGCTGGGATTACAGGCATGCGCCACCACACCCGGTTAATTTTGTATTTACGGTATAGACAGGTTTCACCATCTTGGTCAGGCTGGTCTTGAATTCCTGATCTCAGGTAATCCACCCGCTTCGAACTCCCAAAGTGCTGGGATTACAGGCATGAGACACCGTGCCCAGCCCCAACATTTTTAAAAAAGAAAAACTGCAGTACGACCATGTGGTCTAGGAAGGCAGAGGCGATCGGCAGAGCACAGATGAATGCACAGAAAGCTGCGGCTCGGCCGGGCGCGGTGGCTCACGCCTGTAATCCCAGCACTTTGGGAGGCCGAGGCGGGTGGATCACGAGGTCAAGAGATCGAGACCATCCTGGTCAACATGGTGAAACCCCGTCTCTACTAAAAATACAAAAAATTAGCTGGGCATAGTGGCGCGTGCCTGCAATCCCAGCTACTCAGGAGGCTGAGGCAGGAGAATTGCCTGAACCCAGGAGGCGGAGGTTGCGGTGAGCCGAGATCGCGCCATTGCACTGCAGCCTGGGTAACAAGAAGAAAACCCCTCCCTCCAAAAAAAAAAAAAAAAAAAAAAAAAAAGAAAGCTGCGGCTCTTGGAGAACGGGAAGGAGTGGGGCAGAAGTCTCCTCTTTCCATTGTGATTCACTGCAGAACCACTGGTATTGGAGGTTTCACATTTTAGGCTATGCACAGCTTCCATACAGATGAAAACTAAATTAAAACAGGGCTCAAGCAAACAGATCTGGCCATCCCAAGCTGCCTCTGGTGGCATGATGGAGCCGAGGCAGAGTGGGGACCACCTTGAGTCAGGGTACAAGCTCCCTGGTTCGTCACAGCTGTCCCACACAGCCACCTCACTCAGTCAGGTGACCTGCAGGGCTCCTGGTGGCATCTGACATCCCTCGAGGTTCTAAATACGCACACATCCAGACACACACCCACCCACCCACCCACACGGTGGTTCATGCAGACATTTCTGGCAGGCCCTCAGCTGCTCCAGGCAGCAGTGCATGTCAATGCCAAACGAGTGGGGGTGGAGTGGTTTCCACACTGCCCGGTTAGTGCTCCAGGAGCAAAGCAGCCAACCTGGTCCAGGCAGGTTTCCTGGAGGCGGCGGCATGACCGCAGAGCCTGAAGACTAAGGGAGGCGCGCGTGCGCAGGAGGCAAGCTCGGGGGCCTACTTTTGGCAGCTTCCAGGTCCCAGACGCGGATGGAGCCCGACTGGGAGCCGGCCACGATGAGCTCCTCCGGGGTGTTGAGGCGGACGCTCTCCACTGGGGACGTGTGGCCCGTCAGGCTCTGTGGAGAGAGGGCAGCGGCTTCAGTGCACTGCTGACAGGCCCCCTGGAAGTGCCGCCCTGAATTCCAGGTCCACGGGAAAGGCTAAGGCGGGAGTTGGCGCCCCCTGGGGGCCACAGCCCAGCCCTCCTGCAGGCCCTGTCTAAGCAGCTGCTCCTCTCGGCCTGGGTTCCCAGGGCTAAAGGTGGCCAAACCGTCATCCCCCCACTACCTGCCTCTTCCCGATATGCTTCCGACATGGGTGTCACCTGCAGAAATGGCCCTGGGCCCCTTGGAGGGAAGCAACTGGCCAAGATAAACGGATGCTGTCCCTTCAGCCTTAAGTCAAGCAACCCCGCCCAGGCGCCGTTCCCATCTTCACTGCTGCCCTATGCAAGCCCCTCAGCAGACGAAGCCATGGCAGAACTGAGGGCTGGCTGGTCCCGGGCACCCATCTTGCCCCTCTGGAACCCCTGGCTCTCCCCGACTGCCCATCCCCGTGAAAAGGGGAGGGGTCAGGGGAAGGTGGAAGACTTTTCACAGTGGACCCTCTATCTTCTGGATGTTGAACAGAATTAAGTGTATCCCATACTCAAGAACAAACAAAAATAAATCCAAGAGGTCGGCCTGCAGGGGGAGAGCGTGCACAGAACACCCAAGGGGAGAGAAACTCCGGCAGGCTGGAGGCACTGCCAGGCCTGGGAGGCTGGTGTGTGAGAGTGAGGGCAGTGGCCAGGGCAAGATTGGCTGGGGCCTGACAGCTGCATCTGGTGTTCGAGGACACGCCTGCAGGCCAGGCCCCAGACGCTTGGCCCCGCTCCTTGGGGGGTGGCAGCATGTCCTATTTTGGTCAGTCATTGGTGATGCTTTTCCAGCCGGTGTATACTACTACTTTGGCATTTCTGGGGGCCAGGGCAGGGTAGGGGGAACACTTTTGAACCCTAAAAACAAAGTAAAACAAAACACTTCGAGTCATCTTTACTGACCCCTGGCACCCTTGCTGAGGCTGGGGTGGATCTCAGTTCTCCCCCTGGATCTCACAAAAACACTAAGGTGATTAAGTTTCTACTAAAAAATTCATCCCTTGCCTTTTTTTTTTTTTTGAGACGGAGTCTCACCCTGTTGCCCAGGCGAGAGCAGTGGCACAATCTCAGCTCACTGCTACCTCCACCTCCCGGGTTCTCCTGCCTCAGCCTCCTGAGTAGCTGGGATTACAGGCGCCCGCCACCACGCCTGGCTAATTTTTGTGTTTTTGAGACAGGGTTTCACCATGTTAGCCAGGCTGGTCTCAAACTCCTGACCTCAGGTGATCCGCCACCTCAGCCTCCCAAAATGCTGGGACTACAGGCGTGAACCACGGTGCCCAGCCTAGTTTTCTTTATCTTTATTTCATCAAGAGTCAAAACAATGATACTTCCCTGGTTGGAAAGGGATGGGCTGGTGGGACAGGGAGGAAAGGGCAGGTTCCGTTGCTGGTGAGAATGTAAAATGATTTCTGGAGGGCAATTTGGCAATCCGTTTTGAAAGCTTCAAAATAAACACACACCCTTGAATTTAATGCAATGATCACAGATCTGCTCAAAGATCTAGGTGGCTGAGGCTGTTCACCAGAGTGGTTCAGCAGAGCTCAGAACAAGCCGGAAACAACCTCCCTGTGATAACAGGGTGTGGCTAAGCTAATTACAGCTCATCCCTACAAAGGAACACCATGAAGCCACTCAAAATTATGTTGTAAAAGAATATTTGTTGACACAGGCAAATCCTTGCAGCATTGTTATTTTTAAAAACCAGGCTGCGAGAGAGTGGCAGTGCATTTTTACTCATGTGTGCTTGTATGTGTATTTGCATGTATACATGTGTACATCATGTACAAGTGTGCACACACGTGCGTGGACACGTATACGTATCTGTCTCAGCATCAAGAAGGACTCAAGCCAAAGCACCCACTGCGGTGGCCTTTGAGTAATAGAACTATATGTAATGAATGTTTGTTTTCTCCTGTATGCGCTCCTGTTTGGAAAATGGTTTCCAGCATTGAACAGAGCTGCGTAAATAGTGGGGGAGATGATATTTAAGAACTAGCTCCCTAACCAGATGAGCCAGGTCCCCTCAAATCCTCACTGGGGAATGAAGGCTGGGAAGGAATTAAAATAAACGCCCACATGTTGCTGCCAGGCAGGCAGATGGGCAGGTGGGGGGGCAGGGTTACAAGTCTTTTGGCTCAGCCACAGGCCCAGGGCTTATCTTAACCTTCTCACGAAGCCTGCCTGGAGTTCTTAAAAGTACCACAGGCAGGTGACTCCTCGCTCCTGAGGGCTGGCCACTGTCCCAGCCGTGCTGGGCTGCCCTAGGCCTCACTAAGCAGATGGCTGGGGGAAGCACTGATGGTGTCCCCACCACGCCCCCTCCACCCCTGGTCTGGGCCCCAGAGGATAGGAGGCCCTGGCCTCAGAGCCTGAGAAGCTGCTCACTCCTCAGCCTCCAACCCCTGGCCCGTCCCCTCCCCCCAGGCCCCTGTCCTGACCCCTGCTGGCTGCTGGGGCTCACCATGATGCAGTTGGGCTTGTTGATGGACCACAGGTTGACGCGGCAGTCATCCCCGCCCGTAGCCAGCAGTCGCCCGGAGGCCTTGCCCAGCACCAGTGAGGACACATTGCTGGCATGGGCGACGATCTCTTCTACACAGGGAAGGAGACGGAGAGGACATCAGGGGGTTACGATGGGGCCTTGCGGGGGGGAGGGGTGACCCTGCTTGGCTGCCTGCTCTGGAACCTGATGGCGAGTGGAAGGCTCTGCCTCCTTCAGCTCCCCCACTGGTGCCCACCATGAGCTGCAGGACCAGCAGACGGAGCAGGGCATGGGACTGAGATGGAAATCACCGCTTCTCAACTTTCATCATTCCCATCCTACCTTTAGACTTCATGACTTTTTCCTGGTTCGGTACATCACCTGGTAATATTGACTAGTTATACACAATTTTAAAAATTGACTTGCTATTTTTATTAGCTTGGTCTTAAGCAATATCCATGAAGTTACAAGTTTGATATGATACTCTATGATACAAAAAGAAAAACAATTTTGTTTTTTTGAGACAGTTTTGCCCTCGTTGCCCAGGCTGGAGTGCAATGGTGCGATCTTGGCTCACTGCAACCTCCGCCTCCTGGGTTCAAGCGATTCTCCTGCCTTGGCCTCCTGAGTAGCTGGAATTATCGGCATGCACCACCACACCCAGCTAATTTTGTATTTTTAGTAGAGACAGGGTTTCACCATGTTGGTCAGGCTGATTTCAAACACCTGACTTCAGGTGATTTGCCCACCTCAGCCTCCCAAAGTGTTGGAATTTGGGATTACAGGCGTGAGCCACCACGCCCGGCTTGAAAAACAATTATTTAAAAAAAAAAAATTGACCATGCAACACCTATGCACCTCTCGGCTGCTGACCGTGTGTCCACCCCGATTTGGGGAACACACTTTAAGAACAACTGAAGTCACCTCTAGACAAGCTGCCCCCAGGTGAGCCCACACAGGGCTTCGGCTCACAGATTCAGAAGCACGGATCAGGTTCTGGTCTGAGGGCTGTGATCTGCTATTGCATGGCCTTCCTTGGCTACTTAGTCCCTTGTCCTCTGAGGACCTGACTCCTCGCCTGGAAAGTGGGGATGAGCACGTGTCTGCTCACACCTGATGCTGAGGACTCCCTGAGAGCGTGCCTGTGTGCTGCTTAGTAGCAGGCGAGGGATCCGCGATGCTGGGCAGGCTCGGGGCTAGTCACCCTGAGAGTGGGCATGGGGGCCCCGGGCGAGCACTGGTAGGCTTCATGAGGAGGGGGCAGGAGGCAACAGACTGAGCAGACAGGGTAGGGGTGACAGCTGACCACACAGGAGAAGGCTGTGCAGACAGCCCAAGGCCTCTGGCCTGGTCAGTGGGGACAGCAGACATGAGCCTCTGAGGGCTCTGCAGAGAGCAAAGCACAGGCAGGGAAGCAAGACGCGGCCCAGGCCTCAGAGCCCATCCCTGCGCAAGCTCCTCCTGGAAAGAAGGAACTAAAAGGCAGTTCTCCCACACAGGCGGGGGGAAATCCCCAAGGTGCTGACGCCTCAAGGCACCCGGGAGGCCAGTGTGGGCGACTCCGAGGAAAAGGGTGTTGCAGCCACGGCGCTCCGCAGAGGCCCCTCCTGCATCCGGGCCCTGACTCCACCCTGCTTGGGTGTCTCTGCTTCAGGCTTCAGACCACAAGGAGGTCGGGAAATCGGGCCCAGGGAAGCTGCTTGCCAGGAACCCGGGCTCCGAGGGGCCACCAGGAATGCCCAGGGGACAAGTCACAAGCTCAATCTCACCGATGACACCCCTACTCCTGGCCTGGCCAGGGCAGAGCCAGCACAAGTAGCAGCACCAGCAAGGGTGAGGGTTCCCTGCAGGCCCAAACCTGAGCCAGGGCAATGGGGAGCTCGCTGTGGGGATCCCAGGGAGCCAGGCTCCACTCTAGTCCCATCTCAACCAGAGCCTTCTGTCCTCTGGATACTGTGGGGACAGCAACCTGGGGAATTCCAGCCACAGACATGTATCTGTTCACGAGTTTCCACTCAAACCAGAAAGAGGGCAAAGCACCTTCTCCCTGGCATTCTGTGCTCAAGCCTGACGTCCTCTCCATGGAGGCACTGCCCACTCCCCCGGCCCACCTGGGGGGCTCCATCTGTCCCTGGCCCTCACTCCTCTCAGGGAAAGTGTTTGGCTGGGCCCCGCCTCACTGGGCCTTAGGACCACTGCCCCTGGAGACACCCATTCATTCATAATATCAGTATTTCCTGGGTGCCTGCTCTAGGCCTCGCATGAAATATGACCCAGTGTGACCAGATGGTGGCAGGGGCATGGGAAAACCACAGACTTTGGGGTGAAAAGGATTCTAGAAGGGCCCATACCACTGCTCTCTAAGCAGCCTGACCAGGGACTGACTGGAGCCACGGAGGGAGGGGCAGAGGGGCAGGGACACAGCACAGGCACCTGCAAAGGAGGCAGGGGCACCACCCCGAGAGCTTCTCCTTGTATCCTGGCTGGAAGGACAGCGACCAACAGCCCAGGCCGAATACTTGACTTTCATACAAAAAATAAAAAGTAAAAATCCTCGGCTAGGCGCAGTGGCTCACACCTGTAATCCCAGCACTTTGGGAGGCCAAGGCAGGTGGATCACCTGAGGTCAGGAGTTCGAGACCAGCCTAGCCAACATGGAGAAACCCTGTCTCTATTAAAAATACAAAAATTAGCTGCATGCACACCTGCAATCCCAGCTGCTTGGGAGGCTGAGGCATGAGAATTGCTTGAACCCAGGAGACGAGGGTTGCAGTGAGCCGAGATAGCATTGCACTCCAGCCTGGGTGATAGAGCAAAACTCCGTCTTCAAAAAAAAAAAAAAAAAAAATCCTCAGTATCTACTGGCAGGCCAAGCTCTGGGGGTACAACCTGGGACCCACATCCAGCCAAAGCTGGGGAACACAGTGCAACATGGCCAGAGGGGCTGAGGACCCCCATCCTAAACGCAAGACGCAAAGTACTGGGTTTCCACGACCCTATGTGGGCCACGCACCTCTGATCCTCACCAGACCCTGGAGCCAGAAGGAGCCAGAGGTCATGTGGCCTTGGGCTCTTCAGAGTTTCCCATGGATACCACTGTGCACATGAAATTAGCAGCAGCAGCAGACGCCCAACGTGGCTGATCTCATTACCTCCTGCTCACACACTCTGATGACTTGGCCTTGCCTTTAAGATGAAGTCACAGCAGCCTCAGGAGGGCTGGGGGTCCTGTGGACACATGCCCTCGCAAAACTCACTAAGTCCATGCGGCCCCACGTTCCTCCCGCTGCTGTGCTGCTGCTCATGGCCCCTCCCCCCCTCCCCCAGTCCTTCTAATACACTGAGCCTCCTGCCTCAGGGCCCTAGCGCCTGCTGTTCATGCAGCCTGCAGCATTCCCACCCCCACCCCCACTCCCACCCCCAGTTAACTGATTTCAAAGCACAGGTACCAGCTTGCAACTAGAGGAGACACAGAGGGATCCAGTTATCTAATCCCTGCCTGTTGCTCTCCCCAGGCTCTGAGCTTCCACTGGACAGAGACCTTGGCTACTTTGTCCCCCACTGTCTCCCCAGTGCCTACCTCTGGGGAAAGGCCAGCTGTTGAAGGGATGAATACGTAATCCCAATAATCACAAAGCCACTCTGACCAAAGTATGCCTTCCTTGGGGAACCATAACTGGTTTTCCCAAAGTCCTAGAACTTTGGGGAACACGAAATGGCCGTAACCTCTCACTTTACAAGCAAGGAAACAGAGGCCCTGCAAAGAGATTTGCTCAGAGTCTTATGGTTAAATTCATGGTGAAACAGTGTGGAGTCTTGGCCAGGCGTGATGGCTCATGGCTGTCATCCCAGCACTTTGAGAGGCCAAGGTGGGTGGATCACCTGAGGTCAGGAGTTCAAGACCAGCCTGGCCAACGTGGTGAAACCCTGTCTCTACTAAAAATATAAAAATTAGCCGGGTATGGTGGCATGCACCTGTGATCCCAGCTACTCTAGAGACTGAGGCACGAGAATTGCTTGAACCCAGGAGGCGGAGGTTGCAGTGAGCTGAGATCACGCCACTGCACTCCAGCCTGGGCGACAGTGAGACTCTGTCTCCAAAAAAAAAAAAAAAAAAAGTGTAGTCTTGTCCCAGCTCCTGAAAACCAGCCCAGGACAGCTCACAGCAGAGAGTGACCAGGTGCAGCACACAAAAGCTATGCCAGCTAGTTACAACAGGTAGGGCAGGGCCCACTGAGGTGCCAATGTGTAGGGGAATTCTCCAAATGTGATCTGGGGATGCTTGGGATCCTCAAGATCCTTTCGGGGGGTCTAAGACAAAAGGATTTTCACAGTAACACTAAGATGGCATCTGCCTTTTGCACTCTCATTTGCTCATAAGCATATGGTGGAGTTTCCCAGAACACCACTAGAGGCCTATTTGATTATATATTCTTGTTAGAAAATGTCTTAATATTAATTTCTACCATGGTAAATACTGACAGATATAACTCCAACCAAAAAAAGCACTCTGGGGTCCTCAGTAATTTGGATGAGTATGAAGTCTTTAGATGAGAGTCTAGACCAACTTGTATAGGGCAATGGTGGGCGTGGGCAGTGCCCAGCCCTGTCTGCATCCCTCTGCCCACCCCTCTTCGCTCCCACTCCTTCCCCCATGCCAGGCTCAGGATGCATTCATCTGACTGGGAAAGTTTGACTTGTGAGATGTCTGAAAATGCTGAGAACATCATTCAGGATTCTTCACCCTACTGTCAGCCTAACTGGAAATCCTGTGCTAAGTGCTTTACAATGTCCATCCTGTCACCCGAATTTCACAGCAACCTTAGAATGCAGGCGTCATTATCTCATTGCACAGAGAAGAAACAGACTCAGAGAGGTTAAGTCACCTGCCCAATGTCACCCAGCTAAGAAGTGCCACCATCATGATTTACATCATGGTCTATCTTAGTCCAAAGTCTAGGAGTCTCCTCCTATACCAAGATCAGGAAACAAAGCTGTGGGTTCAGTCCTCCCAGCAACAAGCAGCTAACAGAATAAATGAGGCGATAAAGAAAAATGAAAACCACTCACGCAACTTCCAGGCTGTCTTGGTGACCACAGGGGTGGCCATCCTTCAGCTGGCTGGCACGTGAAGCCCCACCCCACAAAATCAATTGTGCTTTGCTGGTGGGGTGGGGGTGGATCCCCCCCCAGATCCACCAATCAAGTTGGCAGGGAGTTCCCACACATCCAGGCAGAGAAAATGCCTTGTCTCCTGGCCTTGGGCTGCCTCGTGGTTCCAAATCACCCACAGCAGCAACAGCAGCACCCTGTGCACATCTGTCACGATCCTGGATCATGGAATGTTAGGCTTGAGCCATCTCAGCTCAATACGGGGCTGCAATACAAACAGAGGTGATGTCTTGTTAGAAAATGCTTGCAAGAACTACAGCTCCCTGGATCACCAAGGCCACTCGATAAAGACTGACACCCATCGAAGCCACCAGAGCCAGAAACTGCACTGCAAATTGGGTCTGGGCCTCTGCAGAGGGAGCATCTCAGGTAGGGTGACTTGAAACCCAAGGAAAAATAAACTCCTCCCAGAGGCCAGGATAATGAGATGCAGCTCTGTTCCGGGATGCTGGCTGCCTAAAGTGCCGCAGCGGCAGTGGGGCGGGGAAGACCACGTGTTTGCAATTCACATAGATTTCCTAGGAGTCGTTGTTTTTGTCTGACGTGTGGGATGTTGCGGGGTGGAGTCAGAAGCTAAGCTTTTGGACCCAGGAAAAGCATCCCAGAGATGGCCACTGAAGTCCTCCCTGGAAAGAATCTTGAAGATGACCCTGATGGTCCAACGCCCCAGCTCCTGGCAAGGCAACCGCTCTTGCTCCCTACGATTCCCAAGGACAGAGCTTGGAACTAGGCCTCCAGTCTGGGCATGAGTGGCTATGACTCCTCAATTCTAAAAGGCCACCTCATGGAGCCTCCCACCTCCTTCCCACAGTCACTTTACCTCTTTCCCATGAGCCCGCTCCCTTCTGTCCCCTTTTTCCTGGGTCCCCGGGTCTACCTCTCTAGTCCTCCGTTCACACCCCCTTTTCTCCCTGCCCCGAGTCTCCCACTCATGCACATCCTGTCTCCTGAACTCCCTCACGTGGTCCCTGACTCGCCAGATCCTTGTTACTGCCCTTTCCCATATGTTCCCGGGGTCTCCCATTCATTCATTCTCCTGCTTCTCCTTTCCCTATTCATTACCCATCCTCCTGCAGACCCCCAGCTTTGCTTCCAGCCTCCCCGGTTGTGCTCCCTCCGGCCTCCATGCCGATCCATCTTGTCCGGAGGCTGGGGCAGGTCCCTCGGCCTCGGCTGATTCTCCCAACCCTCTGCTTGCGGAGTACGGGCTCTAGCCTTCCCACGGCCAGAGCCCTCTGCCCACAAGCCCAGCCAGCCCCGCCTGGCTCGGCCCAGCCCAGACCCCACGGTCCCCTCGCCTCCTCGTCCCCTTGCCCACTCTACCTGCATCTGCGGCTCCGGAGGCCAAGGCTCTGCTCCAGGCGCGACCCCCACTTACCTCCATCGCCTGCCCTGATTGGCCGCTGCTTGACAACCGACCCTCACAACAAAACCTCCGGCTCAGAGCCCCGCCCGCCTCGCCTCCCGCACCAATCAGCTGCCGCGGGCGCTCCGCCTCCTGCCAGGACTGACCAATGGAAGCAGGCGCTTCTGCCGCTTTCCCTAAGTACCCGCCCTCTTTTCCTAAATCGGACTAATCAAGAGGAAAGAGCATTCAAGAGCCGCCCCTTGGCCTCTAATGAACCAATGCAAGCTGCCATTTCCTTGGTCCCGCCTCCGTCTCAAGCTTTACCTTTCCTCCCGCTTTCCTTCCTCGAACCTAATTTGTGTTTGAAAATTTTTTGAGAGCCGTCCTCCAATGGCGGCTGCGCCAATGACTTGAGCAACCGTCCTAGATTGACCAATTAGCGTCCACATTATTGGAAAAAAAAAAAAAAATTCCCAAGTAGCCAATGGGAAGGGAACGTTAGGGACAGTGTGAAGCCGCGGACCTTCCATCTTGGAGTGGGGCAAAACCTAAGGAAGCCTTAGTCGGCATTTTGCCGAAGCTCCTCGTTCTTACCTTTGCCTGCATGAGGACTTTGCCCCTGTTCTTCGACCTGGACGCCGGCTTGAATCCCCAACGGGAGGTCTAGAAGGAAACAGCCTGATTTCGGGTCCGAGGCAGGCGCTGAGCCTGGAGTGCTGCCCCTGCAGCCGCCGCCGGCGAAGGGATGCGTGGGCAAGGGGCTGCTGCTCCAAGTGGCCGCAATCTGGGAATCCGAGAAAGGCCGGCTTTATTTGTGACATGTTGGGTTAGGTGGGCTCAAGGAAGTACTGTAACCCGCCTCGACTCAGGGCCCTTCGCATAGCCACTTAGAAAGGACTCGGCCCCGCAGCCGCCTCTTCCCTGTCGCCCAGAGGTTGGTCCAGGGACCTAGAGCCCCTCAAATCCCCCCATTCGGCCTCTAGCCTCTCACCGCAGGTCGGGGCTCCTTGGGCTTACGTAACACTCACCACACCCCGAAAGGATAGGAATTCCTGTTCCCCTTTACTGATGAGGAAACTGAGGCCTGGGTTAAGATGCTTGTAAAAAAAAAAAATCACACGGTCAGAAAGTCATGGCCCCAGAATTCGAACCCTTGTTCTGAAAGCCAAAGCGTTGGGGAGTCCCCACTCTGCTTCCCAGGTTCAAATGATTCTACGGCCTCAGCCTCCCGAGTAGCTGGAACTACAGGTGCCAGCCACCACGCCTGGCTAAGGCTAGTTTTCGTATTTTTAGTAGAGATGGGGTTTCTCCATGTTCGCCAGGCTGGTCTTGAATTCTTCACCTTAGGTGATCCACCCGCCTCAGCCTCCCAAAGTGCTGGGTATGCGTGAGCCACCATAAGGCACCTTTAAAAGATTAGACTGGTAGAATAACATCGGATCAAAACTATCCAGCCTGCAGTTCCCCTCAACTTTTGTATTATAAAAAAACTAAATCAAGAAAACTTGAAAAGACAATATCATGATACCTCGTAGATTCCAGCACTTGTTAACAGTTTGCATATTTGCTTTGTGTATGTTTTTCTGAATCATTTGAAAATTGTAGATACGACATTTCACCCCAACACCAAATACTGAGCATGTAGCTCTTAAAAACAACGCCCTTGGCCAGGCACGGTGGCTCATACCTGCAATCCCAGCGCTTTGGGAGGCTAAGGAGGGAGGATGACCTAAGGTCAGAAGTTGCAACCAGCCTAGCCAACATGGTGAAACCCCGCCTCTACTAAAAATAAAAAAAATTAGCTGGGCGTGGTAGCGCACGTGCCTGTAATCTCAGCTACTCAGGAGGCTGAGGCAGGAGAATCGCTTAAACCTGGGAAGCAGAGGTTGCAGTGCGCTGCGATAGGGCCACTGCATTCCAGCCTGGGTGACAGAGTGGGACTCCTTTCAAAAAATAAAAATTATGCCCTTTGGCCAGGCACGGTGGCTCACGCTTGTAATCGCAGCACTTTGGCAGGCAGAGGCGGGTGGATCACGAGGTCAGCCTGGCCAACACAGTGAAACCCCATCTCTACTAAAATTACAAAAATTAGCCACATGGCGCACGTGCCTGTAATCCTGTCTACTCAAGAGGCTGAGGTGGCGCACGTGCCGGTAATCCCAGCTACTCAAGAGGCTGAGGCAGGAGAATTGCTTGAACCTGGAGGCAGAGGTTGCAGTGAGCTGAGATTGTGCCACTGCACTCCAGCCTGGGCGACAGAGCTAGACTCCGTCTCAAAAAAAAATAAAATAAAATAAAAATGCCCTTATCCTACATAACCATTGTATCACCACTGCTAAGAAAACTTAGTAATTCTCTAACAACCCCGTCCACACTCATGTGGCTCCATGTAGGGCTGATAGCCCACAGGGTCGTGGGGTGTCCCTTATGCTGTGCTGTCAGGATCTGAGAAATAAAGAGACAGGAAACAGAAGTACAAGGAAAATGCAGCTGGGCTCAGGCGGCCACGCCACCTATGAGTGGAGTCAGGTGAGGCCCCGAATGTCCAGAAGTGTATTTATTGTGTATAGGTTAGGGGGCAGGGCAGTGAGTGAAGTCATCTTTAAGGATAGTGATAGGGTCATGAGCAATAAAACAAGGAGTCCACCCCCATTAGGTCACCTAGGCTAGGAGGTAGACAGTGTGCAGCAAGGGGCCCATTCCCATTAGGTCATCGAGGCAAGGGCCGTGTGCAGGAAGGGTCCACCCCCATTAGGTCACCGAGTCATGGAGGTGGGCTGTGCGCAGTGAAGAGGGTGCAGTGTGCAATACCTCTATCTATGGGCAAGCTACTAAGAAGAATTATAGGAGGATGCTTTAAGTCACATAGCAGTGACAGAGCTGTCAGGGTCTACGCCACCTGCTGGCAGCTTCCAATGAGTTCTACAGGGGAATGCTTTTCCAGCAGCACAGTAACAAGAGCTGATAAAGTTCACAGTCACCAAGGTGGATTGCCGGTCTGAGGGCAGCCTTCCACAAGAACTGGAGCAAGATCCTACAACTCCTTTATCAGGAGGAGTGGCTCTCGCCCCAAGCCTGCCATACAGTGGATATCTTTATGATACTGAATGCTGCCACCTGGGCCATGGGTTCTTGTCCTGGTATAACTATTTTCCCCTTAAATCATGCTCTGCACTGTGTCTGCTCTAGGCATTCCTCCGATTATAAACTGATATCGTTGTATATATATATATATATATATATGGAAATAACTGAGTGGTAAGATATTCTTTAGGCACTCATTCTATGAACTAATATATGATTATATAGAGAGGATTGTATAAAGGGAAATAACTCAGTAGTAACACTATAAACTAAGATATTCTCCAGGTCTTAATTGTGCCAGGATTCTGCTTAGCTCTCCTTCCTTGGTACCTATATGGGGGGTTACCCACAGCCCCAGTCATCCCAAAGCCTTTCATGACTTTTTTTTTCTAACTAGGAACCAGTCAGGATTTAGCACACTTGATTCTTTTAAGTTCTTTCTATTTCTGTCCCCAATCTTTTATTTTTATGATGTCGATCTTTTAAAGAGAGCAGGCCATTTACCTAGTAGATTATCTCACGTTAGGAATGTTCCTTTTAGTGTCATTTACCTGAATTTCCTGAAGTTCTTGTTAGATGGAAGTTTCTTGTTAAATGCATTTCTTCCCTTGAATTTCTTAAGTTAGGGCTAAAGGCTTGATTAGATTCATGGCAACAAACACTTAAAAACACTCCAGAGAACACGTTGTAAGTGTACGAGGTTAATGAATTTTTACAAACTGAATACACCCAGGTCAAAAAGCAGAACATGACCAAAAACCAGAATCCCCTCCCAGGGCCCCATAGTCACATCCATTTACTAATCCTCATACTCAAAGAGTGAGGGTTGTCCTGACTTCTAATATCACCAATTAATTTTGCTTATTTTTATTCTTTATGTAAATGGAATCATACAGTATGTACTTTTGTGTTTTGAATCTTTTGACATTATACTTAGACAGTTCAACCATATCATTGCATGTAGCTGTATAGTTGCAGTTCATTCATTTTCATTGCTCTATGATATGGTTTGGCTGTGTCCCCACCCAAATCTCATCTTGAATTGTAGCTTACATAATTCCCATGTGTTGTGGGAGGGACCTGGGGGGAGATAGTTGAATCATGGGAGCAGTCTCCCCCATACTGTTCTCGTGGTAGTGAATAAGTCTCACAAGATCTGATGATTTTATAAGGGTTTCCCCTTTTGCTTGATTCTCATTCTCTCTTGTCTGCCACCATGTAAGATGTGCCTTTCACCTTCCACCATGATTGTGAGGTCTCCCAAGCCATGTGGAACTGTGAGTCCATTAAACTTCTTTTTCTTTACAAATTATCCAGTCTTTGGGTATGTCAGCAGTGTGAAAATGGACTAATACGCTCTATAACATCAAGATTTTTGGCATTTGGGGCTAATTATTTGCTGCTGGGGGCTGTTCTGTGCATTGTAGTATGTTTAGCAGCTTCCCTGGCCTGTATGCGCTAGATGCCAGTAGCATTCTCCCTAAGCAGTCCTCCCTAAGCAGTTAAAGACAACCTGAAATATCTGAAGACCACCATTTATGTATCCATTCTGCTCTTGATGGGCATTTGGGTAGCTTCCAAGTATGATGCTATTATCAATAATGCTATAAACATTCTAGCACATGCCTTTTGGCAGACAGCTATCTATCTACATTTCTGATGAGTTGTTCATCATTCTCACTTGATGAATGATGAATTGGTGTAGAACCTAGGAATAGAATTGTTGGTCTATAGTTTTGCTTTGGTAGATAATGCCAAGCAGTTTTCCATAATAGTTGTACTGATTTATACTTTCACTAAGAAAGTTACTTGGGAGTTCCAGTTGCTTCTCATCATCACCAGTACTTTTTATTTTCTTCATAATGGGGCATTATTGTGACATTTCATTTCCCAGATGACGAATGAATTTGACAACCATTTCATGTGGTTTTTGGCTATATTTTAAGCTAACATTTAATGACTGCTTTCTATGTACCATTCCCAGCCTCTCTGCTTTATAATTTACGTCATTTGTGTGTGTGTGTGTGAGACAGGGTCTTGCTCTATTGCTCAGGCTAAAGTGCGATGGTGCAGTCATGGCTCACTGCAGTCTTGACCTCTTAGGTGAATGTGATCCTCCTGCCTCAGCCTCCTGAGTAGCTGGGACTACAGGCTCATGCCACCATGCTGGCTCTTTTTTTTTTAAGAGATGAGGTCTCACTATGTTGCCCAGGCTGGTCTCAAACTCCTGAGCTCAAGTGATCCTCTTGCCTCAGCCTCCCCTAAATGCTAGGATTACAGGTGTAAGCCACTTCAGCTGGCCATAAGTCTTATTTAATGCAATAATGCTACACAGTTTCACAGATGGGTAAGTAGTATCTGGTAAGAAGAGGAGCTGGGATTTAGCTCTCAAATTCTGGGGTATGCATCTTAGCTTTCCCCATCCCAGTTTGTGAGTGGGGCCACCCTAGTCACATTGAGATCTAACCAGTTGTTTGCAGACGGCTGTGGGACCATCTGCAGAGGTGCTGTGAAGACCTGACATTCCAACAGAGGACAGGAAGTAAATGACAGGCCAAGGGGAGGAAGTGGGTGGTCCCAGGCTATAGATAAGGGAAGAAGAAGGCTGCCACTGGAGCTTGTGAAGAGAGAGGCACAAATGGCAAATAAAGAGTGTGTTTATTTAGGGGAAAATTGTGAGAAGCAGGAACAAACAGGGCTGTGGGAGAGGGGGGCTGGCAGTGAGGCCAGGTGTCTGCATAAACAGGCATTGGCTGGGTAGAGGGAGCACAGGAGCCAGGCCCTAGGAAGAGGTTTCCTTTCTCTGGGAGCTTTGGCTGAAGCCCTAGGAGGGACATCAAGTGAACATTTTCAGGAGCTCCCCCAGGCGTGGGTCCTTGTGGAGCTTTTCCTCTAGAGCCAGGTATTTCAGTGGGGCCAGTTCCTTGTGTCTGAATTCAGAGGAGGATGGAGAGAGGATGAGGGGTTACGAAGCTGGTGGTCCAGCCTCCCAGTGGGTTCTTTCCGGCTGCCCCGCCTGCTCACCGATTGAGGCGCTGCTCCAGGATGCGGATGCGGAACATGGCCTGAGAGCAGTAACTCAGGTACTGGTCTTCATCCTCGGGCGTCAGCGTCACCTGGTTCTCCTGGTACCACTGCTGCTTCTTCTGCAGCTCCTGGGTCTCCTGTGGGCATAGGGAGGTCAGAGCAGGAGGGCTGATGAGGCTGAGCTTCACCCAGGCTGCAGGCTGCAATGCCGTGGGTCACCAGACAGCCCTATGATGGTTGGTCCCACTGTCTCCACCCACACAAGCCAGAGACACAGAGTCAGGGGCCACAAAATATCTTGAGTGGGAGCCAGTGGGGTCATGTTTATAGGGATGTTATGTCCATGAGGTCAGAGCAGGGGTCAAGACTGAGACAGCCATGTAGCTCTGGACAAGTGACTGGCATTTTCAGAACCTGCAATTTCTTGTCTACAAAATGAGAGTCACTGTACTCCCCCCTCCCCTGTAGAGCTCCTTGTGAAAATTAAGTGACATAATTTTAGTAGCGCATGGAACTACATGGTGTGTGCTTGACCAACAGAAATGGGTTAAGGATGAGGAGTTGTTATAACGTACCATCCCTCTGTCTATGCATCCATCCAACCAATCTATTCCTCTGCCCATCCCTCCACCCATCCCTGCCTATCCATTCATCCATCCATCTGTCCACTCATCCATTCAACCACCCATCTATCCACCCACCCATCCATCCATCCATCCATTCATTTACCCACCCATTCATCCATCTACCCACCACCCATTCATCCATCCAACCACCCACCCACTCATCTATCCACCCACCCACTCACTCATCTCCCCATCCATCCATCCATCCATCCATCCACTCACCCATTCATTCATTCATCTGTCCACCCACCTGTCCATACATATACCCATACATCTATCTACTCACCCATCCATTCATCCACCTACCCATCTACCCATCTACCTATCCATTTATCCACCCATCCATCTATCCACCTATCAATCCACCCATCCATTCATCTATCTACCTATCAATCCATCTACACATCCATCCACCAGTTCATCCAACTATCTATCCATCCATCTGTCTATCCATCCATCCATCCATCCATCCATCCATCCATCCATCCATCCCCCAATCCATTCGTCTATTTGATAAAGAAGTGTGAGGAGGAACAACTCAGCCATTTGGAAACCCCAAGCACTGACATATTCATCCCCCTCCTCAGGCCCTCACAAGCCTGTGAGGTGGTGGGCAGGCAGCCCTGGGCCAATTTTCTGGATGCAGATGCTGAGATCCCCTCCCCAACCAAGCCACTGGTGGCACCTTCTCAAAGCGGGCCTGGATGAGGTTGGCCTTGTTGATGAGCCGCTGCTTGAAGTCGCTGAGGCACTCATCCTTGAGGCGTACTGCCTGCCAGCGTGTTAGTTTCTCTCCTGGCGGGAGCTGGACCAGGAATGGGGCCAGGTAGTCCAGCTGGGTCTCCACCTGCCGCAGGTGCTCTTCATGCATCACGCGCTCCTGTAATGGTGAGGGGCAGTCAGCTGGATCAGCAGGGGCTGCAGAGAACTCTTCACCAGCTCTGTAACAGCAGCATGCTAGCACAAAACCAGACCTCACAGCCAGGTCCCCGTGCATGGCGCCTCCAAGATAGGTCTTAGAAGGGCCCACGTGCTGGTCTCTGGACCTGGTGACAGCCAACTCTTTTTCTCTTCCATAAATGTGTGTCTCTCTACCTGAGCCTTGGTTTCCTTCTCTGAGGATTCGACAGGATCATGTCTTTAAAGCACACAGCCTGATGCCTGATAATCCATAGTAGATGCTTATTCAGTCAATGGTAATGGTTATTAATGATGTTAGTTAAAAATTGCCAGTAACTCCCTTCACTTATCTTTTCCCCCCTGGGGCCTGTGTCCTACATCTGCAGACAGGGGACAGTGAAGTTGGAAACATGGGGGGACGACCCCTCCCCGGGATCTGAGAACAGTCATCTGATGCCCCGTTGTGCCTCACTAACCCCAAAGTATTTTTAGAAATCTCAACTTGGTTGGTGAAAGGGATTAAGAAATTGGTCCTGAAAACCAAGCGGGGACTTGCAACCTGAGGGTGTAACCTGAATGCCTCCTTGTGCCAGAGCAGGAGAGCTCAGGCCTGGAGCCAGGGGTAGCTCGCTGGGGCCACTGGCCCAGGGTGCAACCTCAGTGGGAGCCCTGAGTGGAGGTGGGCATATAATTTTAATTCTTTTCCCATACACCACAGGCCTTGGCTAGGCTACAGCCCCTGGGGATGGGGCGAGATCTGGCTCAAATCCCAAGTTTTCTTTAAGATGAACCATAGAAATGGTCAGCTCAGCAGCAAGGATGACCTCATGGTATCAATAACCTCATTCCCCACAGAGAGTTTTCAGCAGAATCCCTCATGGTCCCCCCCACCCTTGATGCCAGGGTGGTCTAGGAAAAGCTGGGGGCGGGACAAGGGATTGATACTGACCATGGCCTCCCGATATTCCTTGCTCTTCTCATTCCGCTTGGTGTCATAGATGGAGATGGTCAGTGTGTGCACCTCCTCCTCTTCCTCGCGAAGCTTCAGGATCTCCAGCACCTGAGATGGGAAGTATTGCAGGGTGTGATGAAGACACCCCCACCCCAGTAACCCCAGCTCTTTGGGAAACCAAGGGGGGCAGATCGCTTGAGTTCGGGAGTTTGAGACCAGCCTGGGCAAAACGGAAAAACCCTGTCTTAAAAAAAAAATACAAAAAATTAGCTGGGTATGTTGGTGTGCTCTGGTGGTCCCAGTTACCTGTGAGGATCAGGTGGGAGGACCATATGAGCTGGGGATGGAGAGCCATAATTGCATCTCTGCATTCCAGCCTAGGTGCCAGAGCGAGATACTATCTCAAAAACAGAGACACCGTCCACCTGCTCACTCTCCCATAGGACCCTACCTCCAGCTCCGACTCCCAGACCTGATGTCTGGACAGCTTCTCCTCCTTCTTCAGGTGCATCAAGGTCTCGTACTGGTAGAGCAGCTTCTTGGTGTGCTCCATGGGCTCCACCTGGGCCAACAACCACCACAGTGACACACAGAGGCTGCTATGATCGGGGCATAGAATCACCTGGGTTCTAATCTACCCCTGCCGCTTTCTAGCTCTGTGACCTTGAGCAAGTTGCTAAACCTCTCTGAGCCTCCATTTTCTCACTTACAAAAATACAGATAATAATAAAAGAGGAACTGAAGGCTCAGACAAGCTGGGGACTGTGCCAGGAGAGTGAGGGTTTGTTTGACTAGGAAGACTAGCCCCTCAGAGGTGGTGAGAATCTTCCCATACCACAGAAACTCCCTAGGATCTGAGGTTTGCCCTGACCAGGAGTGGGGAACGTGAAGAGTCGTCTTAGCCAGCTGGGTTCTCTTTTTTGGTGGAAAAGGGAAGATTTTCAGAGCAGCTGCAAAGAGAAAGTTTCCCCAAATGGGAACTTTTGGTTTCCCTAAGGGAGGAAGATGAATTTCCTGGCCGGGATTCACTAGTGCCCATCCTGGTTCTCCCAAGTTACTGGAATGAGACGGAGGGCTCCGGTTCCAGCTGCACCCAACCCCTGCCCGCCGTGGCCCCCAGGCCCACCTCGAAGGTGATGCACATGTCGGGCGTCATGATGATCTTGTTGCCCTTGCTGTCCACCTCGCTGCGCCTCAGGAACTCGCGCTTGGAGGCGGTGATGTGGTCCTCGCGGCAGTGGTAGCGCAGCTGGATGCGCTCCTCTGCGACCAGAAACACGCGCTCTGCCACGTCCTCCTCCGCGGGCTTTGCTGGGTTGCGGAGGAACTGCTCTGTGATTTTCTGGGAGGCCAGAACATGCAGGGTGAGGGTGTGAGAGGAGATTTCTGTGCATGCCCGCAGGCAGGAGCAACGGACGTTCAAGACACCGGAGTCTGGCGGAGTCTGGGGTCGTTTGGGGATTTGTGTGGGGATGGATTTTGTGGGTTCTTAGGGCCAGGCCACTCCAGTCCTGTGTGGTGCTGGGCCCCTCCTCAGCTCCTTCAAGACTCTGCTTGCCTACCTCAGGAGACGGGGAGCTCACCACCTCTCCAGGCAGCCTACTCCATCGCTAGACATTCCCCACTGCTAGAAAGAGCTTCTTGGCGTGCTGCCATTACACACAGTTGCCAATTTGTAATGGCATGGAGGGGAAAATGGACAATTTAATGTTAAGTGGATAATACAGGGACTCTAATCCCCGGGTCCTGATCTCGATTAAGTTAGAAAAAACTCTCAAAACCCAACCTATAAACCGTGGTAATATATGAGAGATGGCATTCTGAGATATTTTTGCTTTTCTCTACATTTTCCCATATTTTCCAAATGTGTAGTCATGAGTGTGTAGTTTTTACAACAATAAGAAAATAACACATCTTTGGCCCCGTGGTTGAGGGCACAGTCTTGCACTAGACAACCCCAGGATCGTGCATTTGGTGATATGGTTTGGCTCTGTGTCTCCGCCCAAATCTCACCTTGAATTGTAATAACCTCATATGTCGAGGGCAGAGGTAATTGAATCATGGGGGTGGTTCCCTCATGCTGTTCTCCTGATAGTGAGTTCTCCCAAGACCTGATGGTTTTGTAAGCAGCTTCCTCTTTGCTCAGCACTTGTTCTCACTCCTGCTGCCCAGTGAAAAGGTGCCTTCTGCCATGATTGTAAATTTCCTGAGGGTTCCCCAGCCATGCCCAGTCTCAGGTATTTCTTCATAGCAGCTAAATACATTTGGCAAAATGCTTGGTTCATCACTGAATAACTTATTTGTTAAAAATAAGAATTCTTATTTGCTAAGAATAAATTCTCAGCAGTGGGATTGCTGGAACCAAACTGTACACGTTTTGTGTGTGTGTGTGTGTGTGTGTGTGTGTGTGTGTGTGTGTGTGTGTGTGTTTTGAGACAGAGTCTCCCATGCTTGGTGCCCTTGGATATGTCTCAGGCCTTGATGCCACCCAAAGCCAGGGCTCTCACCATTCAGAGGTGACATCAGCTGCCAGAGAAGGAGAGAGACCTGTCCCCAGCCCCGGCAATCTCTTACCACAATGGGTCGGGGGTTTGACTCTGTGCTGCTCAGAGTGAGCTTCTTGACTCGGGGTCCGAAGTCGGCATGGCGGTAGGAGAGGAAGTCTGAGCGTCCTTGGTAGTACTCTGTCATTGTCCCGGGTGTCTCCTCCCGCTTTATCAGGCCATCCACACGGGCCGTTTCATAAAACTCAATGACACGGTCCATCTCGGGTTGCATGGACTTGTACGAGTGCACTGGGTGGGGAGTGGGAGATGGGAGGAGACAGCTTCCTGAGCACTAGGAACTATGTGGCTGCAGGCTTGATCACCCAACCCCAGGCCCAGGGAGAAGACAGCTCCGCATTATGGATGAGATTAGCTATGGAACCAGCCCCCTATTGCGGGGTGTTTAGGTTGTGTGCAACTTTTTCTGATTATCACCAACACCACGATGAACATCTGCATCGTGCATTTTTTGTTCTTGTCCTTTATTAGCTAAGAATAAATTCTCAGCAGAATTGCTGGGTCCAAAAGTGTACACATTTTTTTTTTTTTTTTTTGAGACAGAGTCTTACTCTGTCACCCAGGCTGGAGTGCAGTGGCATAATCTCAGCTCACTGCAATCTCCGCCTCCTGAGTTCAAGCAATTCTCCTGTCTCAGCCTCCCAAGTAGCTGGGACTACAGGCACCGCCACCACACCCGGCTAATTTTTGTATTTTTAGTAGAGATGGGGTTTCACCATATTGGTCAGGCTGGTATCAAATTCCTGACCTCAGGTGATCCAACCACCTTGGCCTCCCAAAGTGCTGGGATTACAGGTGTGAGCCACCATGCACAGTCAAAAGTGTACACGTTTTAAGGTCATTATCAATATTTTGCCCAAAGGCCCTCCAGAAAATTTCCAATTTGTTATACCATCAACAGTGAGAAAGAGCGACTGTTGCTCCCATACTTGTTCATACCCAGTATGACCATTTTTTTCATCTTTGCCAACAAGAGGGTTATAAGATGGTCCCTTATTGGTTAGGGACCTTATTAGTTTTATTTTTTTATCAACTACCAAATGAGGTTGATCCTTTTTTTTTTTTTTTTTTTTTTCTAGAGAGAGACAGGTTTTCACCATGTTGGCCAGGCTGGTTTTGAACTCCTGACCTCAGGTGATCTACCTGCCTTGGCCTCCCAAAGTGTTGGGATTACAGGCATGAGCCACCATGCCCAGCCGAGGTTGATCATTTTTAAAAGGTACATTAGCCCTATGCTTCTTTTGTAAATTTCTTGGTCAGGATTTTTTTTTTTTTTTTTTTTTTTTCTTGAGACAGGATCTCGCTGTGTCACCCAGGCTGGAGCACAGTGGCATAATCTCGGCTCTCTGTAGCCTTGACTTCCTGGGCTTAAAGTGATTCTCCTGCCTCAGTCTCCTGAGTAGCTGAGATCATAAGCAGTGCCATCATGCCTGGATAATTTTTGTATTTTTTTGGAGAGATGGGATTTCACCATATAGCCCAGGCTGGTCTTGAACCATTCTGCCCACATTGGCCTCCCAATGTGCTGGGATTACAGGTGTGAGCCCCTATGCCCGGCCCTGCCTCCTTTAAATGTGGCCTCCACCGTGTGACCTCACGGTGAGGTTCCTGCCTGATTCCAGCCACAGAAGCGGCATGCGGCCGTGGCTTGAGGCGCATTTGTCACGTTTCCTTGGATTTTGCTGAGCTTTCCCTGACCTCCCACACATTGGTTTGCTGAGGGAGGCAGGGCGCTTCCACTGCTTGCCGCCCAAGAACGCCTGTGTAAGATGTATGCTGGATCCTCCCACAGCATACCACCTGCCAAAGGGTGTGTCAGGCCCCAGCCCGGGCTCCTGGCCAGCCCAGGAAAGAGGACCCACCCACCTCGCAGAGCGTGGGGGTGGCCGGGCTTGAAGTAGTCTGTCTTCAGGCCTGTGGTCTTGTTTATGTGCTTCAGCTCCAGCATGTCCTCCCGGCTCTGGTACCACTCCTTTATCTCCAAGATATTGGTACCTGTGGGGCCGATGGGCGCTTGCTGCAGCCGGGCCAGCTCCCCTAGACTTAACCCCACCCCCCACCCCCGCCACTTATTCCAGGCACACGGAGGCCAGCAATGCCCACAGAGAGCGCAGAAGCTTCCCCCACCCTGGGCTGGCCTGGACCCATGGCCAGAGCAATCTCCCTTACACTCCAGGTCCTCATAGGTGGTGAGGCGGCTCACAAGGCCATTGCGGTTGAGGTACGGGGCCCACTTCTCCAGCTTTGCCCTCTTGTACGGAATCACCTTCTTCCCATTCGGGCAGCGGGTCTCGAATGCTGTGGACACAGAGTCGGTTGGGGTCTCTCCTTCCTACACTGGGGGAGGGGCCAGCCCTACCCAGCCACTCATCCACCCACTGCCCATTCGCTGTGTACTGACCTCCTCCAGCCCCAAGCCCAATCCAGGGAGGCCAAGGAGAATAGTCTCCAGGGGCGGCTGCATCCCTGGAGGCCTTCTCAGGCCAGGCAGAAGCACAGATCCACCCAAGAGTGGGATTTGAGCCCCATCGGAGGGTCTGCAGCGTAGCCAACCACACTGTCCCGCTGCTGGGCTGTGGTTGCGGGGGTCTCCGCCAGAAACACCATCATCCCCTCCTCCCCTGGTTGGACTGACTCCTTCAGAGCCTTCAAAACGTAGCCTAAGTGACCCCTAGCCTATTTCTGGTACCCCTTCCTGCCCACCCATCCCCAGGCCCTAGCCCCAGTGCTGGGCTGGGTGTGCCTCCTCTGGGTTCCCATGACACCCTCTCTGGCGGTTCCCACTCTGATGAAATGGCCCATGCCCTTCCCATAGGTCTGGGTGCTCCTAAGTGGGCACCGGCAGATATTAACATGGAGCATGACAGTCCCTGCTCTCTTGCCTTCTCTACCTACCCCTCTTCGGTCCTGAGACCCCCTGCACCATCTGGGCACTGCCCATGGCCTCCTCTGGGTAGAAGAGTGTGAGAAGAGAACAGGCTGGGTTCCCAGGCCTTGCTGCCCACATGCCATCATCCCACACAGGCTCACTGAGCCCCACTGCCCTGTGTGCCAGACTGGTGTCAGCCCTCGGGGTCACAGAGCTGACTGTGTGTGGCAGGAAGGGAGGAGGGAGGCAGGGTGCAGCTGAAGGTGGGAAGGGAAGAAATATAGGGTAGGGCATTCCTGCTGTGTCCCCCGCCTTGATGCTGCACCACCCCTGCTGTTGCACACACTCCTGCCTCACTGCTGTCTCCCCCTCGCTGCTGCACAGCCCCCCCTGCTGCACACCCCCCCCCTCCGCTGCTGCACACCCCCCTGCGTCACTGCCGTCTCTCCCTCGCTGCTGCTGCAGACCTCTCTGGAGGCCCAGGAACTGGGTCTGGAGAGGATAAGTGAACACACAAATAGCAAATACCTTCCGGGGAGATCTCAATCTGCTCCACCCACGAGTGGGGCATGTCGAAGCTCTTATCCTCATCCTCCTTGTCCTGATGGGAGAGAAGGGGGTGGGGAGGTGGTGCTGGTCAGGGCCTTGAAGCAGAAGTTATGGTCAAAGCTCTCTCTCTGCCCACAGAGCCAAGCCAAGGTGATCCATTGGCCTCCCCAGGGGAATTAGAGGTCATGAGCACCACCCGTGACGTGGAAGAGGGGGACTCGGCTCTGGGCAGGGAGCCGTTCCTGTACCTGCCTGCCGGGTCTGCCCTGCCCTAGCTGCAGGCCCTTCGTTATTAGAGAGGTGTTTCTGGAGTCAGGGCACCCAAGCCCCACCCTCTCTCCAAGACCAGCTAAGGCCCGAGCAAGTCCTTTAACAGCTTTAAGCCTCAGTTTCCTTAACTGTAAACTGGACCTTTTAGGAGGATTAAATGATATAGTGTCTGTAAAGGCCTTGGGACTCTGCCTGGCTGACATCATCATCATCATCGTCATCATCATTATTATTATTTTGAGATGGAGTCTTGCTCTGTTGCCCAGACTGGAGTGCAGTGGTGTGATCTTGGCTCACTGAAACCTCTGCCTCCCCGGTTCAAGTGATTCTCCTGCCTCAGCCTCCTGAGTAGCTGGGACTACAGGTGTGCACCACCATGCCCGGCTAATTTTTGTATTGTTAGTGGAGACAGGATTTCACCATATTGGCCAGGCTGGTCTCGAACTCTTGACCTCGTGATCCACCCACCTCGGCCTCCCAAAGTGTTGGAATTACAGTTGTGAGCCACCATGCCTGACTTATTATTATTATTATTTGAGATGGAGACGTTCTGTTACCCAGGCTGGAGTGCAGTGGCTTGATCTCAGCTCACTGCAACTTCCTTCTCCCAGGTTCAAGCGATTCTCCTGCCTCAGCCTCCTGTGTAACTGGGATTACAGGCATGCACCACCACACCCAGCTAATTTTTGTATTTTTAGTAGAGATGGGGTCTCACCATGTTGCCCAGGCTGGTCTCGAACTCCTGACCTCAAAAGATACACTGACTTCGGCCTCCCAAGTGTTGTGATTACAGGCGTGAGCTGCCGTGCCTGACGTATTACTATTTCCTCTCTGATACTTAATTTCCCCATTTGTGAAATAAGGCCTGATCTAGACAAATGGTGCTCAAACTAGATAATCACAGAAACTTGGACAAGACTCTCTCGACTTAAAACTTTTCTCCCACAAATATTGCTCATACCTCTGACACCTGCTTATCTCATTGTGACGTTTTGCAGGGGACAAAAATGGGTGAGCAGTCAGCAGTTAGCATTGTCAAAAATCTCTAAGGTGGCCAGGTGAGTGGGCTGTCACCGGGGTTCTGGTTTTTCCTGGGGGTCCATGACTGGTCTCTGACTCTTCGGACTGCCCTCTGTCCATCTTTGCTGCAACGGGGGCTATTGGGCAGGGAAGGACCAGGACTCTGTGACTGGAACTGTTTGATCATCAGCTATGTGTGCGCTAAGGCTGGGCTCCCAAGGCCCTGGCTGGTCCACACCCCCACGGCCAGCAGGGGGCGCCTATGCCCGGATTTACTGCACAGGAGATTTCCCCCGTCTCTGGAGATGAGGGCGCTGGGAACATTTAACACCCTTTAGCAGCCCCAGGAGGTAGAACAGAGTCACTGTTGAGAACCCAGACTGTGGAGCCAGACTGTGTAGGTTCAAATCCCAGCTCTGTCACTTACCAGCTGTGTTGCTTTGGGTAAGTGACGTAACTCCTCGGGTGTAAGTCTCCCCATTGGTCAAATGGGATAATACTAATCATGGGTGGCAATACCAGTGCCCACCTCACCAGGTGGCTGTGGGGATTTAAACGAGTTACTTGAGGTTAAGTAGACACAATGGAGCCCAATACTTAGTAAGGACCATATGAGTGCTACCTTTTGCTACAGGTGAATGTTGTCCCCCTAAAATTCATAGATTGAAGTCCTAAACCCTGAAAGTGACTGTTTTATTTATTTTTCTTATTTTTTCTTTTGTTGTTGTTGTTGTCTTGATCACTTGCTGTCTGAATGACTGTATTTAAAGACAGAGTCTTTAGAGAGGTGACTACGGTAAAATGAGTTCATTAGAGTGGGCCCTAATCCAATATGACTGGTGTTGGCTGGGCATGGTGGCTCATGCCTGTAATATCAACACTTTGGGAGGCCAAGGCAAGGGGATCTCTTGAGTTCGAGATCAGCCTGGGTAACATAGCAAGACTGTGTCTCCATGAAAAACAAAGATTAGCCAAGAGTGGCAGTGTGTGTCTGTAGTTCCAGCTACTCAAGAGGCTGAAGTGGGAGGATCACTTGAGCCCAGGAGTTCAAGGTTTGCAGTGACCTGTGATTGTGCCACTGCACTCTAGCCTGGGAAATGGAGGAGACCCTGTCTCAAAAAATATATATATATATATATATATATATATATAGAGATAAATATATAACTGGTATCCTTGTAAGAATAGACTAGGACACAGATTTGTACAGAGGGAAGACAATATGAAGACAGGGAGAAGTGAGTCGTCTATAAGCCAAAGACAGAGGGCTCAGAAGGAACCAACCCTACCAAAACCTTCATCTTGGACTTCCAGCCTCCAGAACTATAAGAAAATTCATTTCTGTTGTGTAAGCATCCCCCCATCTGTGGTGCTTTGTGATGACAGACTAATGCACCTATTAGAATTACTATGAATACAATTATGACCCTTTTGCCTCCATTTCACATAAAGGATGAAACTGAGTTCAGAGAAGGGAGGCTGGTTATGTGGGGAAGAATTTCAGAGGAACTGACAGAACAGACAAGAAAGGCCTGGCAGTGTGTGGGGCTCATGCTGGCTACCTGGGATGGAAGTGAGCATGACCAGCTCTGAGGCTTCCAGGGGGTTGCAGAGATGGTCTTATGACCCTGCTCCAAGGGGATACTTTCTTTTTCTAAATTTATTCTTATTTATTTTGGGGGGGATGGGGTTGCCCAGGCTGGAATGCAGTGGCATGATCATGGCTCACTGCAGCCTTGACCTCCCAGGCTCAAGCGATCCTCCTGCCTCAGCCTCCCAAGTAGCTGGGACTACAGGTGCATGCCATCACAGCAAGCTAATTAAAAAAAATATTTTTTGTAGCAACAGGTCCTACTATGTTGCCCAGGCTGGCAAGGGGCATGCTTTCCAAAGGAGCAGGGCAGCTCCTGAACAAGGTGGACCACGTCAGGGGCAGAAGACCTGACTTCAACTCCTATCCCTTCACTAATCCACTGGGAGGTCCTGGGCAGGTTACTGGCCTTCCGGGCCTCAACGTGTCCATCTGTAAAATGAGGGCATTGCTCCAGCCTTCCTGCTTTGAGGAACTGATCATTGGTCTACCTCGGCGGTCCCCCACCCTGCACACATGCTGCTGGGGTTGCTTGTCAGGCTCCCCGAAGCCTTCACACACATTCCCTGTGTTCTCGAGCTGCTGGGACTCACGAGATTTTCCACGTCATCCTCATCGTTGATCCCACTGTAATCTTCAGTCAAGGACAGCACAGGCTTATCTGTCCCCAGGAGCATGTACTCCCACCTCACAGGGTCACCCAGGTCAAAGATCAAGTCCTGTTGGGGATGAAAGCAGACAGCTGAGCACACCCACAGCCACCACATCTCCACCTGCTCCACGGAAGCCAGGAAACGGTGATGCCAGGGCAGAGAAGGGACCTGGGTCCATAGCTTGGAAGAGCAGAATGTCAGTCCCAGGCGGCTCTGACAGTTCATGCCCACCCCCTCCTCATCCCAACAGGGAAACTGAGGCCCCGAGGGGGAGCACAACTCGCTGCCCATCATTCAGCCTCCCTGGAAGGAAATCTCATGTTGACCTCTGTGAAACACTAGGAGGATCTCGGGCCTGGGCTAGACTTGAATGTGCAGGTCTCTCTGCATTGGCTGGGCAGTGCTTAGAGACAATGAAAGAAGCCAGCAAGATTTGACGGCAGAAGGATCTAGCAGCTTCCAGGAAGTGGAAGTGTTTTTAAAAAGTCACCTCCTACCAAAACAGATATAGACCAATGGAACAGAACAGAGGCCTGGGAGGCAACCCCACACATCTACAACCATCCAATCTTTGACAAACCTGACAAAAACAAGCAATGGGGAAAGAATTCCCTGTTTAATAAATGGTGTTAGGAAAACTGGCTAGCCATGTGCAGAAAGCAGAAACTGGACCCCTTCCTGACACCTTACACTAAAATTAACTCCAGATGGATTAAAGACTTAAACATAAGACCTAACACCATAAAAACCCTAGAAGAAAATCTAGGCAAAACCATTCAGGACATAGGCATAGGCAAGGACTTCATGATCAAAACACCAAAAGCACTGGCAACAAAAGCCAAAATAGACAAATGGGACCTAATCAAACTCCACAGCTTCTGCACAGCAAAAGAAACAGTCATTAGAGTGAATCGGCAACCAACAGGGTGGGAAAAAATTTTTGCAGTCTAGCCATCTGACAAAGGGCTGATATCCAAAATCTACAAAGAACTAAAACAGATTTATAAGAAAAAAACAAACAAACCCATTTAAAAGTGGGTGAAGGATATGAACAGACACTTTACAAAAGAAGACATACATGAGGCCAACAAACATATGAAAAAATGCTCATCATCACTGGTCATCAGAGAAATGCAAATCAAAACAACATTGAGATACCATCTCACGCCAGTTAGAATGGCGATCATTAAAAAATCTGGAGACAACAGATGCTGGAGAGGATGTGGAGAAATAGGAACACTTTTACACTGTTGGTGGGAGTGTAAATTTGTTCAACCATTGTGGAAGACAGTGTGGCGATTCCTCAAGGACCTAGAAATAGAAATTCCATTTGACCCAGCAATCCCATTACTGGGTATATATCCAAAGGATTATAAATCATTCTACTATAAGGACACGTGCACATGAATGTTCATTGCAGCACTGTTTACAATAGCAAAGACCTGGAACCAACCCAAATGCCCATCGATGATAGACTGGACAGGGAAAATGTGGCACATATACACCATGGAATATTATGCAGCCATCAAAAACGATGAGTTCGTGTCCTTTGTAGGGACATGGATGAACCTGGAAAGCATCATTCTCAGCAAACTGACAGAAGAGCAGAAGATCAAACACCGCATGTTCTCACTCATAGGTGGGTGTTGAACAATGAGAACACATGGACACAGGGAGGAGAGCATCACACACTGGGGTCTGTAGAGGGGAAATAGGGGAGGGACAGCGGGGGGTGGGGAGTTGGGGAGAGATAGCATGGGGAGAAATGCCATATATAGGTGAAGGGGAGGAAGGCAGCAAATCACACTGCTATGTGTGTACCTATGCAACAATCTTGCATGTTCTTCACATGTACCCCAAAACCTAAAATGCAATAAAAAAAAATGAGGTCATGAGGGTGGGCCCTAATCCAATATGACCGAAATCCTTGTAAGAGGAAATCTGGACACAGAAACACACAGTGGGTAAACCACGTGAAGACACTGGCAGGAGACCGCAATCTACAAGCTGAGGAGAGGGGCCTCTGAAGAAACCCATCCTGCCAACACTTGATCGCAGACTTCCAGCTTCCAGAACTGTGGGAAATAAATTTCTGTTGTTTAAGCCAATTAAAAAAAAAAAAGCCACCTCCTGTTTATTTTACCCATGCCAGGAACAAGGGAACTAGCAGGCGCACGTGGAGGTTTACATAAGAAGCAGGTGGATGGCTGGGCATGGTGGCTCGTGCCTGTAGTCCCAGCACTTTGGAAGGCGGAGACAGAAGGATCACTTAAACCCAAGAGTTCAAGACCAGCCTGGGTAGCAAAGGGAGATTCCATCTCTACAATTTTTTTTTTTTTTTTTTTTGAGACAGAGTCTTACTCTGTTGCCCAGGCTGGAGTGCAGTGGCATGATCTCGACTCACTGCAAATTCTGCCTCCCAGGTTCAAATGATTTTCCTGCCTCAGCCTCCCGAGTAGTTGGGATTACAGGCACATGACACCATGCCTGGCTCATTTTTGTAGTTTTAGTAGAGACAGGGTTTCACCATGTTGGCCAGGCTGATCTTGAAGTCCTGACCTCAAGTGATACGCCTGCCTTGGCCTCCCAAGGTTTTGGGATTACAGGCATGAGGCGCTGTGCCTGGCCAGTTTTTTTTTGTTGTTGTTAATTAGCCAGTGCATGGTGGCATGCACCTGTAGTCTTTGCTACTCTGATGGCTGAGGCAGGAGAATCACTTGATCCCAGGAAGCTGCGGCTGCAGTGTGCCATGAATACACTACTGCACTCCAGCCTGGGAGACAGAGTAAGACCCTGTCTCTCCAAAACAAAACAAAACAAAAAACACAGTAGATGGGTGGGAATTTCTCCTCCATAGAGTGTATCTACCACCTTCTTTTCTTTCTTTCTTTTTTGTTTTTTTGAGACAGGGTCTCCCTCTGTTGCCCAGGCTAGATTACAGTGGCATATCTCGGCTCACTGCAACCTCCACCTCCCAGGTCCACGCAATTCTCCTGCCTCAGCCTCCTGAGTAGCCTACAAATGTACGCCACCACAACCCAGCAAATTTTTGCATTTTTAGTAGAGACGGGGTTTCAACATATCGATCAGGCTGGTCTCGAACTTCTGAACCTCTTTTCACCCAGCCTGCCTTAAGGCCTTGTTCCCCTCAATAAAAGTGGTTCATCTATGAGATAATTCCTGGAAGGTGGGGAGCACCTCACATTATAATCAACCTTCCTAGAGCACAGTGCACCCCCCCCAACTCTAAATCATGTCCAGAGGAAATCAAAGGCTGTAGAACAGCAGCCTGGAGGGGTGGGGGTGTTAATTTTAAGCTGTCCTGAAGCCAACACTAAGCCTAGTACTCACTGTTGTGTGTGGGTCCTGAGAGGCCTCCGAGGATTTCTCTGCCCTAGCTGGTGGGTGGAGGGGAGAGAAGGGAGGGCCACAACAGAGGAGAGTTGGGGAGAGAACTGCTGGTAGATTTCATAGCGACTGTGGACAGTCAATGCTTAGTGGACTTCATGGAGAGGAACCCAACTGTATAGATATTTGCCTTCTTTTTTCTTTTTCTTTTTTTTTTTTTTTGATACGACGTCTCGCTGTGTTGCCCAGGCTGGAATGCACTAGCACAATCTCGGCTCACTGCAACCTCCACCTCCCGGGTTCGAGCAATTCTCATGCCTCAGCCTCCCAAGTAGCTGGAATTACAGGTGCCCACCACCACGCCCAGATAACTTTTGTATTTTCAGTAGAGATGGGGTTTCCCCATGTTGGCCAGGCTGCCCTTGAACTCCTGGCCTCAAGTGATCCACCCACCACGGCCTCCCAAAGGTGCTGGGATTACAGGCGTGAGCCATGACGTCCGGTCAACCTTCTTTCACTCTTGGCCTAAATTCCATGACTTTTGTAAGCCAGTGTAAGCAGTAGTTAGATATTATGCTTTGCAGTTTTAACTATGTTCTACTTCTTTAGAAAAAGCGAAATTGAATGAACAGCGACCACACCCACGTGCCCAGGCAGTCTCTCTGTGGGTGCCTTGCCACCCTCCTCCAACGCCTTGCTCTTTTAAGGCTCTTTGAAGGAACAAAGCGCCTGCTCCAATGTTCATGTGGCGGTAAAGGTGACAGCCCAAGTCACGATCTCTTCTTTGCGCCCTCACTTGGTGCAGTGCTGCCCCTCTGGCCTCACTTCCACCTTCACCTCGGAGGCTGATGGACAGGATGAGGACATTCAGGCATCCTCTGAAGGACTGTTATCCTTCAGAGGACACTGACCACCATGGTGCTTATCAGCCCAGGCCCTGGGGGAGGGCAGTGTCGGCTCTGCCCCATCTGTGTGGTGTGGGAGAAGCTATGTCACTTCACTTGGCCTCAGTTTCCTTACCTGTAAAATGGGAGCAACAAGAGTTAACATTTACTGAAAAGCTAGAGACTACATCCCACAACCCTGGAAGCAGCGCCTAAGGGTGGTGAGGTGACCAGAGGTGTCTCCTTTGCTGAAGGCAGAAGTTTCTCTATTTCAGAGCTCCTGACTTCTTCACAGAGACAGAGCAACCTGCAAAGCAATCACGCATAAACTATTTTCTTTTTTTTTTTTTTTTTTTTGAGACGGAGTTTCACTCTTTTTGCCCAGGCTGGAATGCAATGGCGTGATCTCAGCTCACCGCAACCTCCAACTCCCAGGTTCAAGTGATTCTCCTGCCTCAGCCTCCCAAGTAGCTGGGATTACAGGAACCCACAACGATGCCCAGCTAATTTTCTTTTCTTTTTTTTTTTTTTTAGTAGAGATGGGGTTTCCTCCATGTTGGTCAGGCTGGTCTCGAACTCCCGACCTCAGGTGATCCACCCGCCTTGGCCTCCCAAAGAGCTGGGATTACAGGTGTGAGCCACTGCAACCAGCCTTATGCACTAACTCTTCCTGTTTCCCGCAGGGGCCACCAGTCATCCCTCTGAGACTTATTTACTTATTTATTCATTCCCCAAGATGAAATGACCATTAAAAAAATGTGTTGCCAGGCACAGTGGTTCAGGCCTGTAATCTCAGCACTTTGGGAGGCCAAGGTGAAGGGATCACTTGAGGTCAGAAGTCTGAGACCAGCCTGGACAAAATGGTGAAACCCAGTCTCTACTAAAAATACAAAAAAATTAGCCAGACGTGATGGTGCATGCCTGTAGTTTCAGCTACTCGGGAGGCTGAGGTGAGAAGATCACTTGCAGTGAGCCAAGATGGTGCCACTACACTCCAGCCTGGGTGACAGAGTGAGACTCTGTCTCAAAAATAAAATAAAAGTGTGGAACACTATATAGAAATCAACATTGTCTCCCACAATTTGGTGCATCCAGGACTATAGAAATGTCACTGTCCCTGCCCTACATCTTCCAATGAACATTCTCAGGTCACAATAATAAGTCTTCCCAAAAGGATTCTTTGGGAAAAACAAGCTATTTCCTCGGCTCATATTTTCCACTTTTTGTAGCATGCACCAGCAATTGATACAAGTAGTATACACGGGGAAGGAAGAAGGGGGTCCACCAGCAAGCCCACGGCTGCTGACAGCCATAGATCAGAGACAAGCACAGAGGAACAGGGCGACAGACTGGCAAAAAGTCCTGTGACAGCTTGAGAATAACTCTTCATAGTCTTCATTTCCCAACAGAAATCTCACTGTCCAGTGTCTGTGTGTGTGTGTGTGTGTGTGTGTGTGTGTGTGTGTGTGTGTGTGAGAGAGAGAGAGAGAGAGAGGCAGACAGACAGGGTCTCTCTCTGTTGCCCAGGCTAGAGTGCAGTGGCACCATCATGGCTCACTGTAGCCTTGACCCCACAGACTCAAGCAATCTTCCCACCTCAGCCTCCCTAGTAGCTGGGACTACAGGTGCATGCCATCATGCCTGGCTAATTTTTTGAAACTTTTTTATAGAGACAAGGTCTCACTTTGTTGCCCAGGCTGGTCTCAAACTCCTGAACTCAAGCAATCCTCTCACCTCATCCTCCCAAAGTACCAGAATTACAGGCGTAAGCCACTGTGCCCCACCAGAGTGCATAGGTATTGATGAGGTAAGCCAGTGAGTTACAGAGACACAAAGAAATGTTGTTGCCTAGGAGGAGAGGAACAAGACACACAAGAAACCCTAGGATGCCCGTTTCCCAACAGATGGTTACTATGGAGCCACAAAGTTCACAGCACTTGGACTCTCTGTGAATGAACTGTAGTATAAATCTCAGTAATCATGCAGAAGGCATGTGCAATGGGAGTAGCGGCAGAATCAGTGATTCTCTCTCGAGTTACCTCCTTGATAACTCGGTCAAAGGAAGATGAGATAGCTTTCAATACATTTCCAGGTCCTAAGTACTGTAAAACTTGACCATGAACTCCCAAGCAGTTGTGGAGTTAAGCCTGTGAACAACCTGCGCCTCCCATCAATACCGGCAATGGACTGAGTATAACTAAAGGGACCAGGAAGCTGAAATACTTGCTGCCCCAAAGTATGTTGACCTATTGTTGCAGGAAAAGCCTCATACCCCACAAGAGCAACTGGGACAGGATGGCGAGATGGGAGCTCGGGAGCACCAGACTGGCTGCATCTGCCATGCAAATGGGCAGACGGACCAAGCCACCAAGCACCTGAGTGAGCCATTCCTCAGGGTTACCTTAAAAAGGTCCCAGGGTCGCCAGGTGCCATGGCTCATGCCTGTAATCCCAACAACTTGGGAGGCCAAGGTGAGTGGATCATGAGGTCAGGAGTTCAAGACAAGCCTGGCTAAGATGGTGAAATCCCATCTCTACTAAAAATATAAAAATTAGCAGGGTGTGGTGGCACGTGTCTGTAATCCAAGCTACTTGGGAGGCTGAGGCACAGAATTGCCTGAACCCGGGAGGCGGAGGTTGCAGTGAGCCGAGATTGTACCACTGCACTCCAGCATGGATGACAGAGTGAGACTTCATCTCAAAAAAAAAAAAAAAGGGCCCAGGTCTACCTTTGGGAAACTGACCTTGTCAGAAACAGAGTGCCTTCAAGACCGCAAAAGAGTACTGATAGAGACATGCCCAAGACTGGGTTATTTGCAAAGAAAAAGAAGTTTAGTGGACTTACAGTTCCACAAGGAGGATAACCAATGCTAATACAAATCAAGGTCCAGTGGCTAGATTAATATCACACAAAATCGATATCAAATGAAAAATATTACTAGGGATAAAGATGATCATTTCATACTGATAAAGAGGTCAATTCATCATGAAGACATAACAATCTCAAACATTTACTCATCTACTAGCAGGGCTTCAAAATACATGAAGCAAATGCTGATGGAACTGAAAGAAGAAATAGAGAAATCCAAAATTGTAGCCCAAGATTTCAATAATATTGTCAGTAATTGAAAGAAATGTAGGCAGAAAATCAGCAAAGGTATATAAGATTTCAACAACACTATCAATCAACTTGAGATTATTGACGTTTATAGAACATTCCACCCAACAGCAAAATACACATTCTTATCAAGTACACACGGAAAATTCACCATATTAAGAATCTGTTGAATTTCCAAGACAGATCTTCCTATGGTCCATAAAACAAACTATAGCAAGTGCAAAATAATAGAAGTCACACCAAGTTATATTCTCTAATCACTACAAAATTAGAAATCAACAGTAGAAATATCTCCAGAGAGTTTCCGAATATCTGTAAACACATCTTCAAATGGCCCATGAACTAGGGAGAAATTAAAAGGGGAATTGGAGAGCATATTGAATGGAAAGAAAATGAACACATGATACAGTAAAATGTCTGGGATGCCGCTAAAGCAGGACTTCCGAGAGAAAGAAGGCTTATATTAGAAAAGAACAGTCTTAGATGAATTATGTCAGCTTCCACCTTAAGAAACTAGAATAGAGTAAATGAAGCTCAAAGTTAGCATAAGGTGTAAAATAATGAAGATCAGAGTGGACATCAATGAGATAGAAAGCAAAAACAATGGAGAAAAACTATATAAGCCCAAACTGGTTTATTGACAATGAGGTAGGAGGTAGGACTCAACTCAGAAGGTGGGACTTGACTTCCATGTGGGGGCTCAGACAGTGGACCAAATTGAGGACTAGCTAAAACAGGGCCAGGGCAACATCCACAAATTATACCTTTCTATGGCAACGACCAAGTGAACCAGAGGTTGCTATCCTATTTCTAGAAATTTCTGTATAATCTCCCCCTTAATTTGCATATGATTGAAGTGGATATACATATGACTGTAGAACTGCCTCTGAGCTGCTACTCTTGTAACTGCCTTTGCACAATTAAGACTGCGACACTGAAAGAGACCTAACTTAATCGACTCCATCTTGCTTCTAACCTCCAAGATGTCTTTGTTCATTCCTAGGCTGAACTGACTTTGGGAGAAACTTAGTTTATTATAGTTTAAAACAAAGATTAACAGCTGTTTCCCAAAGCAGACCTCCTTGCCTGGAGACTAGATTGTCTTTGTAGGACTAATATTAGCCACAGGATTAGAAATTACGGTTTAGAGCCGGGCACGGTGGCTCACACCTGTAATCCCAGCACTTTGGGAGGCCGAGGCGGGTGGATCACAAGGTCAAGAGATCGAGACCATCCTGGTCAACATGGTGAAACCCCGTCTCTACTAAAACTACAAAAAAATTAGCTGGGCATGGTGGCGCGTGTCTGTAGTCCCAGGTACTCAGGAGGCTGAGGCAGGAGAATTGCCTGAACTCAGGAAGCAGAGGTTGCGGTGAGCCGAGATCGTGCCATTGCACTCCAGCCTGGGTAACAAGAGCGAAACTCCGTCTCAAAAAAAAAAAAAAAAAAAAAAAAAAGATTAGAAATTACGGTTTAGGAGTCATGCAGCTGGAGGCTACAAGATTCTGGC
This sequence comes from Sapajus apella, assembly GCF_009761245.1. Taxonomy (NCBI): domain Eukaryota; kingdom Metazoa; phylum Chordata; class Mammalia; order Primates; family Cebidae; genus Sapajus; species Sapajus apella. The sequence continues at coordinate 1,809,547 of NW_022436955.1, read as the reverse complement.
TCTCCCTAAGCTGCTCCTAAGATCAGTGCTTGAGATATTTTGCAGACCCTGCACTTGATGGATCAGCTGGCAGCACCAGATGGATACACTGGCACATCTGTTCTTGTGACCCCACCCAGGAACTGACTTGGTGCAAGAAGACAGCTTTGACTTTCTATGATTTCATCTCTGACCACCCCTGGTTCACTGGCCTCCCACAACCTACCAAGTTTTCCTTAAAAACTCTCCTGCCTGAATGCACAAATGCTCGGGGAAACTAATTTGAGTAATAATAAAACTCCAGTCTCCCACAGAGCTGGCTCTGTGTGAAGTACTCTTTCTCTATTGCAATTCTGCAGTTTAATGAATCAGGCATAGTGCACATGCCTGTAGTCCCAGCTGCTCCGGAGGCTGAGGTGGAAGAATCGCTTGAGCCCAGAGGTTGAGGTTTCAGTGAGCCAAGACTGCATCATTGCACTCCAGCCTGGCCAACAAAGGAAGACTAAAAATACAAAAGTTAGCCAGGTGTGGTGGTGTGTGCCTGTAATCCCAGCTACTCAGGAGGCTGAGGCAGGAGAATCACTTGAACTTGGGAGGCAGAGGTTGCAGTGAGCTGAGATCACGCCACTGCACTCCAGCCAACGCCGTCTCTACTAAAAATACAAAAAATTAGCTGGGCATGGTGGCGCACATCTGTAGTCCCTCAGGAGGCTGAGGCAGGAGAACTGCTTGAACCCAGGAGGCAGAGGTTGCGGTGAACCAAGATGGTGCCATTGCAGTCCAACCTGGGTAACAAGAGTGAAACTCCGTCCAAAAAAAAAAAAAAAAAAAAGAAGACCTTGTCTCAAAAAAAAATAAAAATAAAAAATCTTCTTTTGGGGTGATGAAAAAATTCTGGAATTAAATAGTGATGATAGTTGCTCAGTCTTGTAAATATACTAAAAGCCACTAACTTGTGTACTTTAAAATTGTGGATTTATATTATGTCAATTATACTTCAATTTTAAAAAGGAGGGAAACCCAATCAGTCTAATTTAGCCGTTAATAGAAGAAAAAATTATGATCACTTAATAGATGGAAAAAAGCATTTGATATAAAGGAATTTTGTTTGATTTTTTAAAAAACCTGCTAGCAAACTAAGAAAGAAATCCCTTAGTTAAATAAAGGGTAGCTAGCTATAAAAACCTTACAGTCAATATAAGCCTCATATAAATAGTGAAACGTTATGATACTAAGGCTTTACTTGTGAATCAGGACTGAGATAAGGATGCCCAGAAACTTCAATTTGACATTATACTGGATATTCTAACCAGAGAAATAAAACAAGAAAAAGGAAAAAGTTTAGGGATTAAAAATGAAGAAACAAAACTGCCATCATTCAGCAACAGGACTGATTGTGTATGCAGAAAATCCCGAAGTCTTTACAGATTAATTTTTAAAATGAATAAGCAGGTTTAAAACTTACTGGATATGTGAACAGTTTGCAAAAAGCAGTTGCTTTTTTGTTTTTTTGAGACAGAGTGTTACTCTGTCACCTAGGCTGGAGTGCAGTGGCGTGATACCTGATCACTACAACCTCCGCCTTCCAAGCAATTCTCCTGTCTCAGCCTCTCAAGTATCTGGGATTACAGGTGCCCACCACCACACCTGGTTATTTTTTGTATTTTTATTAGAGATGGGGTTGCATAATGTTGGTCAGGCTGGTCTTGAACTCCTGACTTCAAGTGATCCACCCACCTCATCCTCCCAAAGTGCTAGAATTACAGGTGTGAACCACTGCATCCAGGCAAAAATCAATTTTTTTTAAAAATAATTGCATTTTAAAATAAAACCACAATGCAATATCATTACATGTCCACTACAATAGCTAAAATGGAAAGGAAAGTATCCAGTATTGCCAAGGATGTGGATGGAGCTCTGAGAATTTTTTTACACTCATAAATTGCTGGTGGGAGTGTAAACTGATGCAATCACTTGAGAAATTGGCCAAGCCCTCGTGGCCTAGTGGGCAGTATCTACTAAAACTGAGCATGTGCCCATCATGTGACCCAGCCATTCCACTCCTCAGTAGTTACCCAACAGAAATGTGTATATGTGTTCTTTGAAATACACGTATACAAATGTTCATAGTGGCACCATTCAAAATAGTCCCAAACTGGAAACAATCTCAATGTGCAACTGTAGAACGGATAAATAAGTCCTGGCGTATTCAAATAATGGAAAAGCAATAAAACATGAAAACGCACAAACCACACAACCATAATGAATTTCAGAAACATAACAATGAGTGAAGGAATCCAGGCATAAGAGTATATGCTGTGTGATTCAATTGATGTAAACTCCAAAAACAGATGAAACTAATGGATGTTGTTAGAAGTCAGGATAGTGTTTAACTCTGGGGACAATGGCAGGATTGGTGGCCAAGAGGGGACATGAGGTGGCTTCTGCTAGTCCTTGCTGTGCAGGTGTGTTCAGTATGTGATAATTCAATGATATGGCCTCCTTTGTACCCTCTTGTAGGTGAGTGTGTGTACCAGTGCCCCATGCATAAGTCAAAAATACATTGGGAGAAGATAGTAATTATACAAACGGACTTTCTGGGGTTTGGGCAATGTTCTATTTCTTGATCTGCGTGCAGGAAACCAAGGTGTGTTCAATTTGTGGAATTTCATTGAGCTGTATGTATGCTTAGGATGAGTGCACTTTTTTGCATGTAGGTTACCCTTCAATGTAGAGTTTAAAAAAATGCATTCAAACAATCCACATTTTAGAAGGATACACAAATCAGGAGAGACAATAAGAATATCAGAATGGTTATTCATGGGCAAGGGAGTGGGCCATGGAGACTCAGCTATGGAGAAGGTCCAAAGCCCTCGTGGCCTGGTGTCCAGCTCTCCCCCAGGTCTGGCTGCCATCACTTGCCTCTATTCCTGCCACCTGCACTGTGCCTGCCACATTCACCAGTTCCCCCTCCCCAGGTACCTTGCAGCAGTTCCAGCAATCCTGCATGTTGATCCAGTAGTTCCTGTGGTTCCAGAGGCTTTCAATGCCCAGGAAGTGTTCATCCTGGGTGCTGTAGCTGCGTGCTGTGAATGGGTCGATGAAGAAGTTCTCAGGCACCTCGCGCTTCCCTGACAACACGAGGACCCAGGAGTGCACCCGCAGGCCGTGCAGGGCATCCGGGTTTGCTTTTTCCGCTTCCTGCCCAGGAAAGGTGGGTGACTATGAGTCAGATGACTGGAAGAGGGACATCAGGGGCCCAGACATCTCCCTGGGGCTGGGGAACCAGCAGGAGATCTGAGTTCTGATGCAGACTGCACCATCAGCCGGAGTGTGACCACCCACCTCGCCTCCCATCACCCCACCGCTGAGCCCATTTGTAAAATCAATACAATGAAAGAGTCTGACTGGATCTGTGGTTTACAAATTGGACTCTTCAGGGCACTGGGCATCTGGGGTTTACTGGATTTATATGTTGTGACTCTGGGTGAGGTCTCATTCACAGAAAGAAAATGGGAGACCAAGTGGCTTCCTTATCTGCCTCCCTCTGAGAGAACTGTGATTGTCTTCTTGTTCATCATTGTGTATAAATAGGTCTGGACCAGAAGAGAAGCTCAAGGAATATTCTATGGAAGGAAAGGAAAGAAGGGAGGGGGGAAAGATGATTAGAAGAATAGGAGTGTGGATGTTGGAAGAAGAGATGGGAGGATGCATGGGAAATTGGATACCAGGATGAATGAGAGGAGTGACGGCAAGATGGATGGATAGGAGGATGGATGGGAGGATGGGTGGGAGGATGGATGGGTGGGAGGATGGATGGATGGGAGGATAGACAGATGGGAGGGTGGGTGGGAGGAGAGATCAGAGGATGGATGGGAGGTGGATGGGTGGAGGATGGGTGGATAGGAGGATGGGTGGATGGGAGGATGGGTGGATGGGACGATGGGCGGATGGGAGGATGGGTGGGAGGATGGATGGATGGGAGGTGGATGGATGGAGGATGGGTGGATAGGAGGATAGGTGGATGGGAGGATGGGTGGGAGGATGGATGGATGGGAGGATGGGCAGATGGGAGGATGGGTGGGAGGATGGACGGATGGGAGGTTGGATGGATGGAGGATGGGCGGATGGGAGGATGGGTGGGAGGATGGACGGATAGGAGGATGAATGGATGGGAGGACAGGTAGAAGAATGGATAGATGGGAGGAGGGATGGATGGGAGGAGGGGTGGACGGGAGGATGGGTGGAAGGATGGATGGATGGAAGGATAGACAGATGGGAGGATGGATGGATGAGAGGATGGGAAGATGGATAGGAGGATGACTAGATGGGAGGATGTATGCAAGTATGTCCCCAGTAAGAGTCTACAGCAAAGAGGACACCAGTGCTGCCCTACATAGAATGGGCTGCCCCAGGCAGTACTGTGTCCTGATGTTCAGAGTCTATCATGAGAAGCTGGCTGACCACCAGTGGGAGATTCCTGCAGGGCTGGGTAGAGGTTGGGGGTGGTTGTGAGGCGGACCTAGTTGGGGGATCCATACACACATCCCTTCCATGACCTGTGCCTCTTTTCCCATCCCTGGTAGTCCCTTCTCAATAGCTGAGCCCAGGGGGTTGAGGGCTGAGGACCCACCATGCGGCGCTCCTCCTCCTCCTTCAGCCGCTTCTCCTCCTGGGCTCTGATCTCCTGCTGCCTTTTCATCTCTTGCTCCTGTTCAAACCTGCTGCACAGGTCCCTGGGGGGTCTGATGGTATACTTCTTAGGTAGCACCTTTTCCTCCCTCTTGATGGTCTGTCACCCCCAAAAAAGAGGAAGGGTCAGTGGCCCTGCATCCGCCCATCACACGAGCCGCTCCAAGAGGTAAGACCCGCCCAGCCAGTCCCTTGGACCGGGGAATGGCAGCTACTCCTGTAGCCTGCGGCCTTTCTGGCCCTAAATGCAGAGGGAGCCCCAGCTCCAGCTCCGTGACCTTGGGAGGCCCTTTCACCTCTCTGAATCTTGGGTTCATGGTGTGAGAATAATGGGAACTTTCTCCCCAGCCTCTTTCTGAAAAGTAAAGACAGAAAAAATGCCCAAGGGAGGTACCTGTGGGGCAGGAGCTCAGGAGGTGTGACTTTCTCCTCTTCCTTCCTCACCACCCACTCTAGCCATGACTTGGGTGTGATCCAAAAGTGGGGAGAATTGTCAGGAGTTGGAGGTTTCAGATCTTGTCATTGGAGGACCTCATATGTTGACTTAAAGTAAGAGTTTGCTGGGCCAGGAAGGAGAAGAAACTGTGTGTGTATGTGTGTACACCTGCACGTGTACAAATGTGTGCTAGATGGCAAGAAGTATTCCCAGGAAACAGCACTGCAGAGGCTGCAGAAGTGGGCCTGTGACCATCATGAAGGAGAAATAGTGAATCTCCAGGGTTTAACGTTCACCTGACCCAGGCTTCAGTCCCTGAGTCTCCATTTTCCCACTGTGTGACTTTGGCCACATTACATTACCTTTCAATTTCATCAACATACTCACCTATAAAAGTGGCAATACCTACCACACTGGGCCATCATGGGGAGCAACGAGCACAATGGACATGAAAGTGGATTTTAAACCCGAAAGTTCTCTGCATCTTTTTGTTACTGATATAATGTTGATCATTAAGCATTTGGCTGAGCTGAGAGAGCTGAGGTGCCCATGTGGGAGCTTGGAGGCTTTTGTTTTTTTGCAGACAGAGTATTGCTCTGTCGCCCAGGCTGGAGTGTGATGGTGTGATCTCAGCTCACTGCAACCTCCACCTCCCAGATTCAAGCAATTCTCCTGCCTCAGCCTCCCAAGTAGTTGGGATTACAGGCATGCACCACCATGCCCAGCTAATTTTTGTATTTTTAGTACAGATGGGGTTTTGCCATGTTGGCCAGGCTGGTCTCAAACTCCTGGGCTCAAGTGGTTCACCTGCCTCAGCCTCCCAAAGCCCTGGGATTACAGATGTGAGCCACCGTGCCAGCCCGAGGCTTTTGAAGCTAAAACCCATGATGGAGCTTGTGCTCTACCTTCTCTTGGGGAGGTGGGCCTGAGAGAGCAAGGCTCTCCTTGTACCTCCCCTGCTGTCTCACCTTCTCCCACCAGAGCACCCACCCTAGGGTCCCCAGGTGCTCACCCAGGTGTAATGCAGGTGCACAGTGATCCTGCTGGGTGCCTCAGACCCCTGGCTTCCTATCCCTGAGCTGCAGATACCCAAGGGAGCCTGACTCTGATCCCAGAGTCCTGGAATTAGTCCACCTCATGAAGAGCATTTTGTCTGTAGTATGACTATTTTCTAAATGTAAAGAGATGCTTTTGTGATTCTGATGATTAAAATTCATTTCGGACTGTTTCTTGTGTCTATAGCAGCTTCTGGTCCTATGGAGTTTTTAATGAGCAGATCTAAAAACACAGCCACCAGCTACCGAAAGGTTGGTGCGGTTTTGGGGTTTTTTTGTTGTTGTTTTTTGTTGTTTTTGCTGTTAAAAAGGGGCCTTGAGGGCCAGGCACCGTGGCTCATGCCTATAATCCCAGCACTTTGGAAGCTGAGGTGGGAGGATTGCTTGAGTCCAGAAGTTTGAGACCAGCCTGGAAAACATAGTGAGAACCTCGTCTCTACAACAAACAAACTTGGTTGGACGTGGTGGCACATGCCTGTAGTCCCAGCTACCTGGGAGGCTGAGGCGGGAGGACTGGTTGAGTCCAGGAGGTCGAGGTTGCAGTGGGCTAAGATCATGCCACAGCTTGGGTGACAGAGCAGGAGAGACCCTGTGCCCCCCAAAAAAAGCAGAGTTGGGGGAGCTTTTTACCTTGGGAGTGTGGGACTGAGAACCAAATGTCTGTCCACTTGTCTGGTTTTTTTTCTTTCTTTTTTTTTTTTTTGAGACAGAGTCTTGCTCTGTTGCCCAGGCTGGAGTGCAGTGGCATGATATCAGCTCACTGCAGCCTTTGCCTCCTGGGTTCAAGCAATTCTCCTGCCTCAGTCTCCTGAGTAACTGGGACTACAGGCACACGCCACCATGCCCAGCTAATTGTTTTGTATTTTTGATAGAGACAGGGGTTTTGCCATCTTGGCCAGACTGGTCTTCAACTCCCGACCTCAAGTGATTCGCCCGCCTCAGACTCCCAAAGTGCTAAGATTACAGGCATAAGCCACCATGCGCAGCCTATTTTCTTAAATAAAAATGGCTGGCTGGATTTTTATCAAATGCATATGGTAAATTTGGAATTGTTTGACTTAAGATATAAGCTATGTGGCATTTGTGAAATTTACCAAGCGGGGAGGACAGTAGCTGAAACTGAGTTACAACAGACAGACAAGAACAGCCAGCTTAGAAACAGGGCTGGATGTGTCAAGACACCGAGGACAGATACATCGTCGGTGGTTTGAAATACAAACTCCAGGGCAGTGGAAGGGCTGGTGGTCAGGGATCTGTGTCCACATGGCCAGGGCCAGGAATGAGGCGGCAGGGAGGGACGTCTCTAAGGATGGTATGACAGCACCGGGAACGTGCATTGTGCATACTTTGGGAAACCCGGGCAGCTCAAGCCCGGCCATACCTCCTTGGGCTTCACGGTGAGTGGACACACCTCCCGCGTCAGGTCCATGTGGCACAGGTCCTGCGAGCCGTAGCCGTTGACACAGTAGGCGTCATAGCCGGAGCCGATGAGCATGGAGCAGAGCAGCGTGCTGAAGTCAAAGCAGTTCCCCTTCTGGTACTTGAGCACGGTGGTCGAGGAGTACAGGTGTGAGGGCTGGTCACAGCGGGACAGTCAGCACAGCCGGGACCCCGATGCCCCAGCCTGTCCTCCCCACCGGTCACAGCCCACCACCTGTCAGGGCGGGGGGGCAGGGCCAATCCGCAGGCTGGGTCTGCTTCGGGCCCCTAACCCTTGTGGGGTCAGGGAGACTGCTAAGAAAGGAATGACAACAACCAGATGCCATGCAATTCACCTGGGCCTATTATTTGAAGGGGCTATAGACTTCCTGATAGGGAAAACCTGGACTGCAGAAGTATCTGGTCTAATGAGCTCTGATTGGTGCATTTACTGGTTTTCTCCAATGTTCCCCTTTCCTCCTCTCCCCTCTTTCTTTCCCCCTTTATCAATTCTCCACTGTTGACCTCGTCCTTTCTTCCTCCCTCCCTCTGTTCTGAAGGAGAAGCTGACAGAGTTGGTCAGAAGCCCAAAGATGAGGTTAGGGCCATGGGCAACCGGGCCCTGCCCTCTCTCTCTTTCCTGCACCACTTGAAGTCATGGCAGGGAAGCTCTGAATGCAAGGGAGAAAAGAGGTGGGAACCAGAAGTCCAGACTTGCTGTGTGTCCTCAGGCAAGTGGCTGTCTCTCTCTGGGCCTGTTTCCCCGTAGGGGCCTTGAGAGGCTGTGGCCTGAGCCTGGCTGAAGTTCCTTTTCCCAGACCATGCCTGGCTTCCCACTGAAGGGAATAATGTACGCAGTGGTCCATTTCCAAGACAAAGTGCCTTGAATTGGCTTAGGTTAGCAAACTACAAAACAAAACATAATATCCTAGCCCCCTGCTTGGATAGCCAACATCTGCTTGCTGGCCTCCTCCTTCCTCCCCATTCCCTACTGCGTTAGTTGCTCTCACCCAAACCAAAAAAGTTTAGTCTAAGATAAAAGTTTACTAGTCTGCAAAATAGCTCGCTTTGTCTGTTCTTATCAGCCTGCCCAGCTACATAGATCATAAGTCAAATACTTATAGAGCCCCTGAGCGACTAGGATTGCAATGCATTGTGGGATGCAACAAAATGCAGCAAGACAACCCTAAAGAAAACACCTAAAGCCCCTACCCAACAACCAATAGGCGATGTCTGGGAAGTTGTGACCCCACAGTACTCAGCCTATGAGGGACCGGGGGAGGGACTTGGGCACTAGGGGATAAATTGTTTAAAACTGTGCTGGGTGTGCCTGCACATCAGACACCTGATCTTGTGAGACCATCATTAAAAGTCTCACTTTCACTGTTCTCCAGGTCTTTAAGTCCATTCCTTTTTTTTTTTTCTTTCTTTGAGACAAAGTCTTACTCTGTCCCCTAGACTGGAGTGTAGTAGCGTGATCTCAGCTCACTGCAACCTCCGCCTCCTGGGTTTAAGTGGTTCTCCTGCCTCAGCCTCCCAAGTAGCAGGGACCCGCCACCACGCCCAGCTAATTTTTGTATTTTTAGTAAAGATGGGGTTTCACCATGTTGGCAAGGCTGGTCTCAAACTCCTGACCTCGTGATATGCCCACCTCAGCCTCCTGAAGTGCTGGGATTACAGGCATGAGCCACGGCGCCCGGCCTTTAAGTCCATTCTTTGGGTTTGGACGGATGAGTTTGTTTCTCCCACCATCTTAGGTCTGGTGGGCTCAAGCATCCAGCCTGTGAGTGGCACTTACCGGCTTGAGGGGGTCAGGCAGGGGCACCATGGTGAGGAAGTCAGAGACAAACTGGGCACAGCTGTCCCAGTTGTAGAGCTCAGGGTAGGGCATCAGTGTGGGCCGGAGGGTTGTGCTTACGAACTTCTGCAAGGAGAGAGATGGTGCCAGTGAGGTCAAGGCAATAGGAACCTGTGAGATCCAATGCCTGGTTGGGACTTTCCCTGAATCCACAGGGGGACCCTTGAAGCTCCAGCCAATGCAGGAAACCAGGCCGGCATACCCTGGGGTGGCAGAGCAGCCCTTCGTCGGGAAGATGATGCCCAGATCTGGTGCATGGCAGCCATCAATGGCGCAGTGGCAATGCCTGGGAGGCCCCCATCATGACACCGGCACCCGGTGATGGCACAAGCATATTCTGAATCCAGACTTTGATGGGCTTTGAAGTTTTGTTGCCTTCAACCCATAGTGCACCATGGAGACAGCTGAGGCCCAGAGAGGGCTTGAGAGCTGCCTGAGGTGACTGAGCAAGTCAGGGCTGAATGAGGAGATGAGGTCTGTTTCCTGGGGTTCCTGGGAGCACTATGCTCTCCTCCTAGGAGTGATGCTCTCCCTGGGGCCTATAGAGGTTCTGACCTGGGGCCAGCTGATGGCCAAGTACAGTCTGCAGCCCCAGAGGTCAGCCTATCCAAGGAAGGGCAGAGAAATAAGACAAAGTGGACCAGGACAGGCATAAGAACCTAAGTTCTGGGATCCTCCTTCCAGCCCTGTGACCCAGGTCATGTCTCGGAGGCTCTCTGGGCCTCCGTTTCTCCATCTGTAGATGGAATGGCATGGAATTCATTCAGGGGGCTTGAAACGGCTGCCCATGACTGAGGGACCCTCAGACCTGCTTTATTTGGCCCACGTGGCGATGGTTAGCATTTATATCAGCTGCCAGCATTTAAAAGCCAGAAACTAAAAACCCTAGAAGAAAACCTAGGCAAAACCATTCAGGACGGAGGCATAGGTAAGGACTTCATGACTAAAACACCAAAAGCATTGGCAACAAAAGACAAAATAGACAAATGGGACTTAATTAAACTCCAGAGCTTCTGTACAGCAAAAGAAACAGTCATTAGAGTGAACCAGCACCAAACAGAATGGGAAAAAATTTTTGCAATCTACCATCTGACAAAGGACTAATATCCAGAATCTATAAAGAACTAAAACAGATTTACAAGAAACAAACAAACAAACCCATTCAAAAGTGGGCGAAGGATATGAACAGACACTTTTCAAAAGAAGACATATATGAGGCCAACAAACATATGAAAAAATGCTCATCGTCACTGGTCATCAGAGAAATGCAAATCAAAACCACATTGAGATACCACCTCACACCAGTTAGAATGGCGATCATTAAAAACTCTGGAGACAACAGATGCTGGAGAGGATATGGAGAAATAGGAACACTTTTACACTGTTGGTGGGAGCGTAAATTTGTTCAACCATTGTGGAAGACAGTGTGGCGATTCCTCAAGGATCTAGAAATAGAAATTCCATTTAACCCAGCAATCCCATTACTGGGTATATATCCAAAGGATTATAAATCGTTCTATTATAAAGACACATGCACACGTGTGTTCACTGCAGCACGGTTTACAATAGCAAAGACCTGGAACCAACCCAAATGCCCATCGATGATAGACTGGACAAGGAAAATGTGGTACATATACACCATGGAATACTATGCAGTGATAAAAAATGATGAGTTCATGTCCTTTGTAGGGACATGGATGAACCTGGAAACCATCATTCTCAGCAAACTGACAGAAGAGCAGAAGATCAAACACCGCATGTTCTCACTTATAGGCAGGTGTTGAACAATGAGAACACATGGACACAGGGAGGGGAGCATCACACATTGGGGTCTGTTGGGGGTACCAAGGGAGGGACAGTGGGGGTGGGGAGGTCAGGGAGCAATAACATGGGGAGAAATGCCAGATGTAGGTGACGGGGGGATGGAGGCAGCAAACCACATTGCCATGTGTGTACCTATGCAACAATCCTGCATGATCTACACATGTACCCCAGAACCTAAAGTGCAATAAAAAATAAAATAAAATAATAAAAGCCAGAGACTCCCACACAAATCCCAAGTCTCCTCTCATCTTGACCGAGTCCCACGTAGCTGGGACTTAGGTGCCACCACACCTGGCTAATTTTTGTATTTTTTTGTAGAGAGAGGGGATCTCGCTATGTTGCCAGGCTGATCTCGAACTCCTGGCCTCAAGTGATCCTCCCAACTCTTCCTTCTAAAGTGCTGGGAGTACAGATGTGAGCTATGGTGCCTCGCCAGCATCTCCAGGCCTGCATTTTCCCTGCAGCAATCAGAACCTGCCTCTTTGGGTGGGGCATGGGGTCTCCAGGCCACCACCGCCCTCCAGGGTCATCTGCACTGAGCCAGCTGGGGCCTGCTGGTGTTTGAGTTTATGTCGCCCCCAACTAGAAATTCTCTGGCCCACAGGAGGTCTGTGATTTGGCTCAGTGACCTTGGAGATCCTGCCCCACTTCCCTGTGCCCTCTTGCTCTTCAACCCCCAGGCCCCCAGCCCTGCCCTCCACGTGCCAGCCTTACGGGCACTTCACACTCATTCAGAGGGTGTAGGAAGAGGGGCACGCGGTCCGGGCACAGGTGGCTGTACTGGCGGGAGAAGTTGTCTGCCAGCTGCAGGAGCTGTTCCTCCTTGGGCGTGTTGGTTTTGTAGGAAACTGGCAACATGGAGATGTCAATGATGTCCTTGGTAAAGGCCCTGTGGTACAACAGGGATGGCATTAGGGAAGCCATGCCTGGCACGCAGGAGCCCTGGGTCCACTGAGTTGCCACTGGTTCTACCCCTTTCTTGTTTAATCCTCACAGCTACTGAGGAGCAGGTATCATGAACATCTACACTTTTATTTATGTATGTTTAAGAGACAGGGTCTTGCTCTGTTGCCCCAGCTGGAGTGCGATGGCACAATCATGGCTCCCTGTGAACTCCTGGCTCATGTGATCCTCACACGTGAGTTTCCCATGTGGCTGAGACTATAGGCACCACCGCACCTGGCTAATTTTTGTATTTTTTATAGAGATAGGGGATCTCCCTATGTTGCCCAGCTGGTCTCAAACTCCTGGCCTCAAGTGATCCTCCCACATCTTCCTTCTAAAGCGCTGGGACTATAGACATGAGCCACAGCACACGGCTAGCATCTGCACTTTTAGATGGATAAAGGCACTGAGGCACGGAAAGGCTGAGTGACTTGCCCAAGGTCACACAGCTACTGGGGGGAGTGTGGACACCTGGCCCAGGCCATTTGAAAGCAGAAAGCCTTCACTGTTAACTGCCTCACTCTAGCCCCTGGTCTCCCCCATCAGACCAGGCGCCACCACACTGCCTGGGTCCTCCTGTGCCCATCCCCAGTCTGCCCTTTTCAGGGCCCCTACCCTGCCACACTCACGGAAGCTCCGCTGAGACGGGGATCCGGATCTCCGACAGCTTCTTCTCCAGGTCTCTGAGCGTCTCCTGCGTCAAGGTGGTTTCCTCCTTCCGCACCTCGACTGGCCTCATCATTTTCTCGGTCCTCGCCCATTCAGCCCGCTCGGCCGCCTCCTCCCGCTCGGCCGCCTCCTCCTCCTCCACCTTCTCCCTCAGGACCTCCATTCTGGAGCGTCTCTGGCTGTCTAGAGATGGAGTGTCTCTGTGGGGAAGGGTAAGTATACTCCATGGCCGACTGTCGGACCAGGCAGAAGCCACCAACACCACGGGACATCCCCAGGAGGCCTGGGAGACGGTTTGGGGCAGGTTTAGAGCACACAGGATGGGAGTGATTCCCTCTTTGACTTCCTTTCAAACATGGAGAAAGTCTCTGGTGCTATCCCGTCTATAACACGATCTAATCCTGGCAAATATTCCTTTACAACAAAGACAACACAGACCTCAGGCTGGGAGCCATCATCAAGTCAGGGCAGGGCATTTGACAATTTGCTTTTAGTACATTTGACAGTTATCTTTTTTTATTTTTTATTTTTTTGAGGCAGGGTTTCACTTTGTCATTCAGGCTTGGGGTGCAGTGGTGCAATCATGGCTCACTGCAGCTTCAAACTCCCAGGCTCAAGCAATCCTCCCACCTCAGCCTCCCTAGTAGCAGAGACCACAGGCACGCACCACCACACCTGGGTTTTTTTGTTTGTTTGTTTTTTTGGTAGAGACAGGGTCTGGCTATGTTGCCCAGGCTCAAACTCCTGGCCTTAAGTAATCTTCCTGCTTTGGTCTCCCAAAGTGCTGGGATTACAGGCCTGAGCCATTGTGTCAGCCGACAGTTATCTATGACAAGCACTGCCAATGCTGTGGGGAGTACTATAGTAGTGGTCAGTTTCCTATTCAAACAAATGGATTGGCTGGGCACGGTGGCTCACGCCTGTAATCCCAGCACTTTGGGAGACTGACAAGGATGAATCACTTGAGGTCAGGAGTTCGAGACCAGCCTGGCCAACGTGGTGAAACCTTGTCTCTACTAAAAATACAAAAATTAGCCAGGGGTGGTGGCAGGCACCTGTAATCCCAGCTACTCAGGAGGCAGACGCAGGAGAATCACTTGAACCTGGGAGGTGGAGGTTGCAGTGAGCCAAGATCATGCCACTGCCCTTCAGCCTGGGTGACAGAGTGAGACTCTTGTCTCAAATAAAAAATGAATAAATAGGTTGAAAGAAAATCCTAATATTAAGGTGATATGAACTATGACCCACCCAAAAATGAAGATGGCAGGTGAATGATATCTCACCCAACCAAACTGGAAACCGAGGCACAGAGTGCAAGGTACCTGCCACCAGGGCACATAAACAGGGAGTGGGGGGTGGGGGTGACAGAGCCTGCTGTCTTTTGGCCAAAGCCTGTGTCGGCCCAGAGGACAGGCTTCATTCTGTGATCCACGTAGAGATGCCACATGTGTTCACCATATGTCCTGCGGCCACAGAGCAGAGCCTCGCTGAGAGGGGACCGCTAGTCACCTACCCAAAGATCCAGTCTCCTCTCCTGTACAGCAGTGCCCCAGTTGCGTGGGGGGCAGCAGTGTGCCTGGTTTGAATTGCTCAGCCTCCCAGATTCTCTTGCAGCTAGGTGTGGCCCTGTGATGTGACCTGGTTCTGGCCAATGAGATGTGGGCAGAAGTTACTGGGGAGCCCTCTGGCCTTCTCCTCTTCCCACTTGGAACATGGAGATAAAGTGGGAAGTGGGGCGGCCAAGGTGAGACCATGAGGTGACCACACATGAGGGCCAAAGGTGCCTGCTAAAGATGGCAGGGCAGAGAGATGGGGGAGATGGGGGTCCCCAGAAGTGCCACAGAGGCCTGGAGTGCCACCTCTAGCCTTTCCTTTTATGAGAAACCTCAGCCTCTACAGGGATCCCTGTTCCACGCCACCCAATGCCACCCCAGCTGATCCACTATCTGCAGCCTCCCAGCTGGGATCTTTCCATATCTCCCCTGGAAAATCTGTTTTCCTTACAGCAAACGGGTCCAGAGAGGAGGAAAACAGATGGAACCCACAGGGCGAAGGGGGCGAGTACTGAGGAGAAAAAAGCAGAGTTCCCCCGGCTTTGTCATCACTCCCCACCCTGGGGTGAAGCCAGGAACAAGAGGGCAGAAGGGACCAATAAAGGCTGGCCCCAACTCCCCACTCCACACCCACCCGAGCCACCTCGGCCTCTTGGGGAGGTGAGTCACAGGCCAGCAGCCAGGACCGAGCCTGGCTGGGAACTCTGGCTTTGCCAATAGCTCCTGTTGGACTCTTGGGTCACTCTCTGCTCCTTTCTGTGCCTCAGTTTCTCTTTCTGCAATAGGAAGGGAGGGCAGATACTTTCTGTCCAGTTCTGACATTCTGTGCCCTGGGACTCAGAAGTGCACGAATGCTTCTCTGGTTGGAGCCACCCAAGGCCCAGGTGGGCCAACACCATTCAGGATCCCAGATGCCCAGGGGAGAGCCTCTAGCCGAGCAGCACTTCCCAGTCAGATCCATCTGTCAGCCTCTTGGGCCCAGAGGGAATGAGCCCAAGGAGGGCAGTAACCACCATTACAGGCACCTACAGTTGGCTGAACGCCTACTGTGTGCCCGGCCCTGTGCTGAGGGTTACAAGGAGATCATCTCACTTTTCCTCCACTGACTCTATGAGGCAGACACTTAGGACACCCACATTGCAGATGAGAAGACTAGGGCCCAGAGAGGGTAAGTGCACTGCCTAAGGTCACAGCTAGTAAGTGGTAGGGCTGGGATTTGAACCCCTGTATTTCCAGTTGTGAACCCTGTGTGTCTCAGGCTGGAAGAGATGTGAGATAGGGAAGGGCTAGAAGGGATGGTTGGGGTGGGGGAGTGGGGGGCAAGGGATAAGTAGGATCGAAGAGAAGGTCAAGGTGTCAGTCCCAGACCACCAGCAGAGGCAGAGCTGGGGAGAAGAACCCACAGCACGTTATTCCCTACACAGGCGGCCTCTTCAGCTACAGCCCAGTGTGGGGAAGGCAGTTTTGTCTGAAGGATTTGGCCCCAACCCACAGACCCTTCCCTGCACCCCTTCTCCACCAGCAACTTCCCCTTCCCCAACATATACACACACCCCAACAACTTCCCCCAGAAAGATCAGGGCAGGAAGTCCCCGGGCAGGAACTCCCCAGGCAGAAGGGGGCCACCAGCCTCCCCCCTCCCTGACAGGGTCCAGCCACCCCGAGTCCCTTGCTCCCTCCTCACCCCTCCAAGGACAGCCTGTGCTAGCTGTTAGCTGTCTCCATGGTAACAGCCTGGGAAGCTGAGGGCCGGTTCTCGGAGAGGAGGCTTCTGGGAAATGTAGTCTTCCAAGGTTGTGTGGTCCCTCTGCCAGTGGTGCGCTGGTATAGTGGGGCATCAACTCGTTAGCTGTTAAACTTTCTGAAATTTTTGTGAAACACAGCCATTATTAAAAATTAAAGGGACAGCCAGGCACAGTGGCTCATGCCTGTAATCCCAGCACTTTGGGAGGCTGAGGCGGGTGGATCACAAGGTCAGGAATTCAAGACTAGCCTGGCCAATATGGTGAATCCCCGTCTCTACTAAAAATACAAAAATTAGCCGGGCGTGGTGGCATGCACCTGTAGTCCCAGCTATTCAGAGGCTGAGGCAGGAGAATTGCTTGAACCCAGGAGGCGGAGTTTGCAGTGAGCCAAGATCATGCCATTGCACTCCAACCTGGGTGACAGAGTGAGACTCTGTCTCAAAAAAAAAAAAAAAAAAATTAAAGAAGCTGGGCACAGTGGCTCACACTTGAAATCCCAGCAGTTTGGGAATCCAAGGCAGGAGAATCCTTTGAGCCTATGAGTTCAAAACCAGCCTGGGCAATATAGTGAGACCCTCCCTAGAAAAAAAAAAAAAAACCAAGTGGCCGTAGAGTTATTTACAACACAAAAATTAGCAAATGCCACAGACCAGGGCTTTTTTCCCCAGCCAGCCAGTTGTTAAACATTTACGAACACGCCACAGCCCCTGCCCACAGCATGCCGAATATGGCCTTGATCGAAACAGACAGAAACCAGTGTAGGGCCAGAAGTGGCTGCCAGCTGCAGTGGACAGAGCCAGGCTGCCTTGACTGAGTCCTGGGTTCTAGTCCAGGCTGGGGATCTGATTTAGTACATTACCTCGAAGTATGGGGAAAGCCTATCCATTAGGCTAGCGGCTCATGAAAATGTGTAATTTCTTTTAAATTCGAAGAAGAAAATGAGAATAATAATGACTATATAACTATGAATCTGCCCTGAATTATATTTGTGTTTATACCAATACGGTACAATATATTGTACCAAAATATTGTTTGTACCGATATTTAGGACCAATACGGTCCTAAAATATAATTTTTACTGTTTTATTTTTTGAGGGAGGGGTGCATGGGCCCTTTTTAGTCAGGGGATAGGGCTGCCAGGCTGGAATCCAGACTGTCACCATCCTGACGAGCGTGCACAGTTAGTGTTACTGCTAGAAGCTTAGGAATTGCCTCAGTTCTCGTGAATGATTTTCCCCCTCCCAGTTGGAATATCATGCAGCCATAAAAATAAGATGTAAAAGATCAATTGCACTGGGGAGAGCTCAGGAGATGCTGTGTGCATTTCAGTCTTGGTGCTAAGCAACCCATGATTACCTTGGTGGGGAACTGGCTGGGATGATGGCAGGAAGGGAAGAGGGAGAAGAAAGGAAAACAGGTAATGTGTTATGCTGACGGGATGCAGCATAGGCTTCATTTTCCTTTTTCAATCCTAGGCAACATTTAATTCCTTTTACATAGTTATTCATTCCTTTTTCTCTCTATACCCGCACATTTCCCACCTCTATAAGGCAACCATTCTAATATGTATTTTTTATTCCAAAATGAATATTGTTTTGCATGCTGGTATTTTTAATATGTTTAATATGATATTGAACTAATATATCCCTCTGGCTCTTATGTTTGCATGAAGGCCTGTGTTTTTAAGATCTCTCCATGTTACCGTGTGGATTCACACTCACTACCTCTTTGTCCTTCCAGTGACGGGCACTGAGTGTCCAAGTGTTCTAGAGGGAGCCTTGAACGTCCCCAAGCATTAATAAAGTTGTTTAGGTTGTTGCTGGAAAAACTGAAAGATCAAAGAAATGCTAAACGTGCCCCAGCCCTGAACCAAATTCCTTAAACCCTCATATAAACTTTATAACTCCACCACCTCATTATGGACAGACACATCTCCCTTCTTGCTGTCCGTCATTTCCCTAACCAATGCTTTGGCTGGATACAGATCAACCCTGTGCTTTGTGCTTATTTCTTTGGAATTCCAACCTGCCCTATCTCGTGATGGTTTGGGGCCGTCTTGAGCGAACTCCCCAGCAAATGCTGGGTGGGCTAGACAGACCACTCAGATTTGCTACCAATTCTCTTCCACCACAGACAATGTTACACAGGTCCAGAAGGGTTTAGATCTGGAGGAATGTTTCTTTAAGATAAACACCAGGGACAAGGTTGCAGACTCAGTAGATGCACGTGTTTTTTTCCAGGCAGCTGAAGCAGTCTAGACTCTCCCTGGCTCCCATATTGTCCCTGCCCATTGGTACCATCTAGTTTTCTAATGCTTGTCAATTTAATAAGGATACAATGAGATCTCATTGTCATTTCAGTCAGCAGCTCCCTGATGACCAATGATTTTAAATGTGTCTTCACGAACTAATGTGTTAGTTTTAGGTATTTCCTCCTCTGAAAATGATGATGCCACCCTTGTCGTGTATTAATTCCCCCAAGTGTCCATGGGTCTGCCTCTGAGCACTCCGTTCTGTTCCACTGATCTCCTTTCTTATCCCTGAACAGACACCACGTTGCATTTACCACGCTGGCCTTGTAATATCTTTATGTCTAGAGGTCAAGTCTTCCTTCTATGCCCTTTTTTTTTTTTTTTTTTTTTTTTTTTTGATACAGGGTCTAGCTCTGTCACCCAGGCTAGAGTGCAGTGGTACAATCTTGACTCTCACTGCAACCCCCGCCTCTGGTGTGCCCTCTTTCATGAAGATTGACTTAGCTCTTTGAGGTCTACATACCTCCATGTCAATCTTAGAAGTTTTTGGAGAATCAAAAAAAGATAAAATCAATCAGAATATTTAATGTTTCTTTTCTTTTATTTTATTGTGAAGACAGGGTCTCGCTATGTTGCCCAGGCTGTTCTGAAACTCCTGGGCTCAAGCAATCCTCCTGCTTCAGCCTCCCAAAGTGCTGGGATTAGAAGTGTGAGCCACCATGCCCGCCCCAGAATCTTTATTGTCATTGCATTAAATTTATTAATTAATGAAGGATTGATACCTTTTAATGTTAAGTTGTCTCGCTGACAGCATGGGGCAAAGAAGTCTTGTTTCCTGTGTATTTATGATGTAATGAAAAAATACAAGGAAGGAAGACATTCGGGCAGAACCGAGAACCAGGCAGGGGCCATGGCAGAAGGGACCCTCTCCGTGCCCAGGACCTCATGAGACTATGGCTAAGGCAAAGCTCTGGCTTAGTCACATTCACTCTGGGCCAGGCAGGCCAGGCAGTGGGCATTCCTTGCAGGCACTGTCTCATTTATTCATTTCCTTCATCACCTTGTGGGGCAGCTACTGACATTTCTGTTTTACAGGCTCAGTAGGTGAAGAATTTACCCAAGACAAGTTGCAAAGGCAGAATCTGAAACTGGTGAACTGAGGCCAGGGTCTGCGCTCCCACCTGTGATGATGGCCCATCACCTAGGTTGCTACTGTCGCTGTGCAATGGCGGAGGAACTCCATCCATCCGCTCTGGGCTTTGGGGTGTATTCTCACCGTAGACCCCTTGGCCTTATGGGTGCTCAGCCTGGCACTTGGAGTGCTTCTGCAGGAACCCCGGCAAAAGGTGATAAGGGCCTCCAGTCCCTTGCCCCCTGACTAGCCCCAGGGTGGAGAGCCAGCCAGAAAAGCAGTACATCCCCAGTGCTAGCCACACCTCCTTATCTGCCCTCTCCATCTGAGCCAGGAAGCTCAGCCATCAGGGCTTGCGGTCTTGTTGGTCCCACATCCCACGGAGAAGTTTGGGAAACTCTGCAACCCGGGATTTCCCTTGAGACTGGAGGTTGGGACCACATGATAATTCTCCTTTTTCCTTCTTGTTCTTCCTCCTTTTCCTCCTCTCCTCCTCTCCCCTCCTCCTCTCCCCTCCTCCTCTCCCCTCCTCCTCTTCCCCTTCCTCCTCCCTCCTCTTCCTCCTCTCCTTCCTCCTTCTCCTCCTCCTCCCCCCCTTCTCCTTCCCTCCTTCTCCTCTTCCTCTTTCTCCTCTTTCTTCTCCTCCTCCTTTTCCTCCTCCTCCTCCTCCTCCTTTTTTTGGAAACATGGTCTCAATTTGTCACCCAGGAGTTCAGTTGAATCGTCACAGCCCACTGCAGTCTTGAACTATTGGGCTCCAGTGGTCTTCCTGCTTCCTCCTCCAAGTAGCTACCATGCCTAGATACTTTTTTACAATTATTTTTTGGAGATGGGGGGTCTCGCTGTGTTGCCCAAGTTGATCTTGAGCCCCTGGGCTCAAGCAATCCTGTTGCCTCAGCCTCCCGAAGTGCTAGGACTACAGGTGTGAGCCACCAAGCATAGTCAAGGACCAGGTGATAATCCTTAAACTCAGGGACTGCTCTGGGAGGAGGAATTGGCAACCCAGGGAGGCCTGGCCCCGGCTTCAGCCCAGCCCATGGAGTGACCTTAGCTGGGCAGGTGGTGGGGCCTGTCGGGGCCTCCGCTTCCTCATGCCATTACCCTTGGCTGGTCTTTCTTTAAATCAAGGGGGGGCTCGGGGAGCTGACTAACTCCTGCTGAGTTCAGTGCTGGGCACTTTATTTCTGTCACTTCATTTAATGCTGTCAGGATGAGGTGAGGACTTTATAATTCCCATTTTATAGATGGGGAAACTAAGGCTCAGAGAGGTGATGTGACATGCCCAGGATCACACAGCTCTTAAGTAGCCGAGCCAGGAGTTAAGCCCATACCCATCAGATGGTGGAGCAGCCATTTCTCAGGTTACTCACCCTGAGACTTTGAGATAAGGGAGTCAAGACCTTCCGCGTGGGAAACAGATGTCTGCGAAGATAAGCCCCAAAACACACCAAGTTTGTCTACCAGAACTGCTTCTGTGGCTCAACTGATGCAATGTCGACACCCTAGATTTCCCTTCCAGGGACACAGCGACTTGCATAAAGCGAGGGCCGCCTTCCTGCCTTTCAGCTGCTTGCGGGCTGGGAGGGAAGCGAAGTGCGTCCACGTGCGGTCAGCATTAGCACTGGCACCTGGACAGGGAGGTGGGCTGCAGCCTGCAGCTTCAGGGGCTATTGGGGGAGGCCTAATAGTGGCAATAACTTCTCACCAGCAGACAGGGCTTGATGGTCCGCAGAGCTCCCTGGAGGGGCTTGGGGGCCGGGTAGGGAGGATGGTTGGTGAGTTGTGGTTAGAGTGAGGGATGGACTTGTGCAGTGCGGCTCCAGGGAGGCGGATGATGTCAACACGCACCACTCCCCATGTGTAGGGGGTCGCTGGAGCTGGGGTGGGGCCGCCATCTCTGCACCTCTCTGCCCCCATTCTCCCTTAGTGTCGGCCTGTCTCTTAAGTCTCTCTCTCCATCTCTGTATCTCTACCCCCATTTCTGCTATCTCTGCCTCTTTTTGCTTCCTACTGAGAAACCTGCATGTGATTGTGACATGGAGGCCCAGCTGCCAGAAGCGCCCTACCCAACTTAGGTCTGGCCTGAGACACCCCCTTAGCTCAGGGCTCTGCCAGGCTGGTGCCAAACTCATACATCCACTCATTCAGCCAACAAGTATTTATTCAGGGTTTCCACAAGCCAAGCACTGTGCTTGGCCTGGGCTGGAACAGTGAGTGAGGCTGCCCAGGTCCTTGTTCTCTGGGAGCTCAGGTTCTAGCGGCAATGCCCAGCCCCTGCTCAGGGAGCCCTCAACCCCACCCTCATCCCTAGCCCCACAGGCTGAATGAATGGGAGCACCCCCAGGTATGCTAAGCCCTAGATCGGTTTGCCTTCTACCTCTATGATGACAGCAGGTCAGAGGTTGGGCCACCCACGTGGCAGAGTGGGGAGTGGAGGGTTTGCCCGAGGTAGCTCGCCCACTCAGTGTTCTCAGAAACGCAGTGTCCCTGGACACCTGCAGGGCTGCCAGCACCCTGAACATGCTGGGGTCTCTTCAAGAAGGGTGGGCTCTGATGGGCAGAGACCAGGGGCAGACTGGGTAGGGGGATCAACTCCTACCCACCAAAACTAACCCCCAGTACCTGAGGGCACGCTGGCCTCCTGAATGCCCCTCAAGGTTACAGGCATGCAGAGGCAGAGTTGTGGGAGGCCAGTGACAAGGAGGAGGAGGGGAGAGGCTGGGGGCTCCTTCCAGGGCTACACAAGCCACAGACTCTCTTCCCTTGCTGGGACCAGAAGGTAGGTGAGGGCTTTGCAATGAGGGCAGGGCATGGAGGTGACTGTCACTCTTTGCTGGCAGGGGGTCTCAGGACTACAGGAACTCTAGACCCCTGCAAACATGCTTACATGGACTCTCATGTGGACCTGTAGTTGGATCTGGATGGGACATCTGAAGCCACGTGGTCCAACCTGGTCCTCTCCTTCCCCAGCCACATTATACAGAGAAAGGAACTGGCCCAGAGGGAGGCGTGGGGCTGCCCGAGGTCACACAGCAAGTCAGAGCTGAGTCCAGATTGCAGGGCCGTGCCTTCCTATTCTTGAGACGCGGAGTGGGCTTGGTCTAGTCGTGCAGTAGAGGAGGAGACTGTGGTGCTCTGACTTGGGAGGTAGAGGACGGTGAACCAGCAGCAGATGAAGACACCTGTCAGGGAGGAGAGGCCTTGGTGAGCCTGGGGAGGGGTGGGCAGGGAGTGGGACAACCTGGGCTGGTGGCTGCTGAGAGGGAGGAGACTCACCGTAACTACTCAAGAACTACTGGAAAAGTCAGGCAAAAATGCAACCATTACACAATCACTTCAAAAATGAAATGAAAAAGAACCAAATAGAAATCTTGGAAATGAAAAACAGAGACCTTCAAAGAACATATCTACCTATACCTATTACAGAAAAGAAAGAGCAAAATTGAGGAATTTTCAGACATACAAAACAACCATCATTCCTTCTGTAATATAAAGGATTATTAAAGGAGGCACTCCAGCAAGAGGAAAAGGGAAAGTGTGGGGCACAAGAAATTATCGTTAAGTACAGAACATGACTTAGAAAAACTCTGTGTTTCAAGGAAATCTATAACCAAAACTCTATATACAAGAAAAATATTGAGAAGAGTTCAATGGGCAATTCAAGGTACCAAGGGCTCTGTTGTATTGGGGGGAAGGGAGAAAGGCAGAACTCAGACCCAGTGGAAATGAACTCAGTAGAGTGAAGCGTGCAGGCTTACATATTAAGGAAAGAATAGCGATGTCATCTATAGTTTCAAGGTGACTTTCTTCCCAACCATCAGCCCCTGGGATTCTCCAGGCATGGACTCATGATTCTCCAGCTGCAGACAGCTTCAGATGGCCATATGGTCATAATTTCTATGATTATTAATATAGTTCCTAGGTGTTGAAGACCTAGTGGTTCCCACATATGCGTTGCCATTGTTCATCATGCAATCTGTCAGGCCAGGTGTGATGGCTCATATCTGTAATCCCAGCACTTTTGGAGGTTGAGGCTAGTGGATCACCTGAGGTCAGGAGTTTGAGACCAGCCTGACCAATATGGCGAAACCCTGTTTCTACTGAAAATACAAAAATTAGCTGGGTGTAGTGGCATATGCCTGTAGTCCCAGCTACTAGGGAGGCTGAGACAGGAGACTTGCTTGAACCCAGGAGGTGAAGGTTACAGTGAGCCAAGATCATGCCACTGCACTGTAGCCTGGGTGACTGAGCAAGGCTCCATCTCAAATAAATAAACAAATACATCTGGTGAGATAAGTATGGGATTTTCCCAGTTTTGAGATGAATGAGGATGGGAGGAGCTGAGTGACTTGCTGGTGATGGATGGGGCTAGGATTTGGACCCAGGGTTGCCTAGTCCCAGTCACTAAGCCGCAGTCTCATGGGGCACTGGGAGCCAGCCCTGCTCTTGGGGGCTTGTACCCGCTGCATCTAGGAGGCCTGGGTTTCTAGTGACTCCTCTGGACGGGGTGAGTCTCGTCACTCCCATCTTGGCTGTTTCTCTCGCCCTCGGGCTGTGATGCCTCTCTGAGCTGTAGATGTAAGAAGCAAAGAGAACACATACAAACTACAACCCATGCACTGCTCTTACTCCTTTGCTGGGATCTCAGAGGAAGGGCCCTGTGGGGGCCGGTAACAAACATAGCAAGCATTTCCTTCCTTCCATAGATCCCTGGAGATCCCGTCGATGTCAGGCGGACATCAGATCCCATGACTCTGCCCTTCTGGTCACAGCTAATTGGACCAGAGATGGACAATAGACACCTGACTTGCCAGGTCATGTAGGGTTATGGCAGCCATGTTGGATAACCATTTGGGGTCATAGTAAAGGGTGAGTGGAGAGAGAATGAAGGAGTTTCCACGGACACTAGGTGAGAGACTCCATAGCTCCAGAAAAAAGATGGAGAACGTATCTGCTTTGGTTTGGATAGCTTTTTCTGATCCTGGTAGCAGCTCCCATGAGGGCAGCTGATATGTCTGGGATGTTCATTCCCTCCGAGTCTCATGTTGAATTGCGATTCCCGACATTGGAGGTGGGGCCTGGTGGGAGGTGCCTGGATCATGGGGGCGGGTCCTCATGAATGGCTTAGCACCGTCCCCTCGGTGATGGGTGAGCGGTGATGGGTGAGCGCTTGCTGGGAGTTCATGCAAGATCTCATCGTTTAAAACAGCACGGTGCCTCCCCACTCCCTTGCTCCCACTCTCGCCATGGCTCCCCTTTATCTTTTGCCATGATTGGAAGCTTCCTGAGGCCTCACCATGACACAAATGGACTAATACAGCAGCCACACTTTGCTGCCCTGGATCCTTGCTCTGAATATTTGAAATCAACATCCTTGCCTTGCGCTAGCCTGAGCAGAGTCCTGTGTCTTGCAAACCACCCTCTCCCCCACCTGCCAACACCTCCTGAGACAGACAACACAGCCCACCACCTCCCTGGCGCAGGAGCCTCACCTTGCAAGGAGTTGAAGAGTGCGAAGATGTAGACAGTGGAGAGGCCCAGGGGGGTGAGGATGACCAACCCCCACGTCACACCCACCAGGCTCGAGAGGCCCAGCAAGGTGAGCACCTTCTTCCGGTTCTGCCCCCGCTCCTTGACCGCTGTAACACTCGACAGGGTGAAGATCTTCCAGGTCACCAGGGCCAGGACCACCATGCCAAAGAGGAAGGTGATGAGGAAGTAGCCGTGGACGGTGATATAGAGGGCATACGTGGCCGTCCCATCACGGAACCAGCATCTGGAGGACAGGGGCAGTAGTAGTGGGACTGGGAGAGGTGCCTCTGGCCAGCAAGCCCAGGAAGTCGTCTGGCTGAGCTTTTCCATCTGTGAAGGTGCCTCTCCCATTTCCACCCATCAATCCCCATTCTCCCACTGCAGAGGGGCCATTATCAGGCTCCTGTCTGGTGTCTCTTTAATGCCAACGTGACCTCAAAGGCCTGTTTTGTTGGCACCATATGATGTACAAAAACTGAATTAGTGGCTGCCTTTAAAATCAGAAGATTTGATATAAACACCCAGATTTTCTGCTTCTTCTAGAAAACCATACAACTGGCAGCTCTGTGGATGCCCTCCTGAAGGACAGTAACTGGCCGCCCATTAGATGGGTCTGTGACTGCCAGTCCACTGCAGTCCCCACCTGGCCCAATGCCTGCACGTATGTGACCTCTCTGGCTCCTGGGACCCCTGCTTTTGAGGCCCTGGGGACAGGTCCAAGGCCTCGCCGGCTCCTCCTAGCACAGAGCCATAGGCCCAGTGGTAGGTGCCCCATGGACCCCAAGGTGGCAGTCTAGAAACTCAATTCCGCTCCATTGCCCCCTGCACTGCAGGGCAAAGTGCCTTAGAGAGCATGTTGATCCATTCCCCCATGCTGCAGATGAGGAGATTGAGGCTCTGGGAGAGACCCGGCCTGCCAAGGTCACATGCACAGCAGGCAGGGCAGAGCCCGGACTAGACCTAGGCTGCTGGGAATCACTGGGCAGGTGGTGGTCTGAACAAGGGCAGCTGGCTGGGCTGCAGTGGGGGCTGAAATCCAACACACCCTCCCCTCTCCATGCTGTGCACCCAGCATGCGGACGGGGTGACCTTCTTCACTTTGCCTTAAGCTGCCATATGGGCTGGTGTTGGCCAGGCTCGAGTAAGGCACCCTACCTCCTGGTCCAGTTCTCCCTCTCCTTTCTCAGGCTCCCTCTCTCATTTCACTTCCTCTCTCTCTGTCTCTCTCTCTCTCTCTCTCTCTCGGCTTCAGTCTACTCCTCTGTGCCATGAGCTGGCTGGATCTGAGGATTCTTCTGGTCTTGACATATGTGGTCTCTTTTCCTAGAAATCCCTCCTCTCCCCACCTCCCTCCAGCCCCAGTATGTGAAGCTGGGGAACTGGCATCACCCCGGCTCCCACAGCTGCCACTCACAGCTCCAGAGAGGTGCGGTTCTCCCTGTCTCGGATGGTGTAGAGGCCGTAGCTGTTGGCACTCCCAGTGCCGATGACCATCAGGGCAGGCAGGCCTGGGCACAAGGGGAAGTGGCATGGCATCACGGGGGCTCGCTGGCACGTCCTCCTCCACATCCCCTCCAGATGCCCATCCCTCCAGCTCTGGGAACCCCTCCTCTCTCTCTCCCCAGGGCTATTTCCCTCCGCACCCTTGGGGCCAGCCATCTATTCTGTCTGTCCAGGCAGCACCTACCCCAGCCCACCAGGCTCAGCTTCAGGAAGTAGTGCCCGAAGTAGGTGTTGAAGACCCTGACGGCGAGCAGGTAGAGGTGGAAGGCTTCCAGGCCCATCCAGGTGAAGACACAGAGCAGGAAGTAGTGGTAGACGGCCCCTCGGGCCCAGCAGGCGGTATCAGAGCCCTTCGAGCCACTCCCCACAGTGATCAAGAAGGCCAGATTCAGCAGGAACAGGCTGCCACTCAGGGCCACATGGATCTTAGGGGCATCTTCTGACTTGAACCTCTGCCGGGAAAGCCTGGAGCGAGAAATGAGAGGCCCCAAGGGGCCGCAGCTCCCATGGGAGCTCCCACGGGGCGCTCAGGCCTGTCCACCCCAACAGCCCATGGCTGTCCACCCCCAGCACCAGCTCCTGCCTGCTCAGGCAGCTTCCAGCCCTGCCGGCAGCCAGAGTGGGAGCGTCCTGAGGCTCAAGTCCGGGAGCCTCCCATAGCCACGGGGCTCTGTGTGTTCCGGATCCTGTCCACCTCATCCTTGATCAATGTCAGGCAGGAGGATAGGGAAAATGAGGCAGAAGAATAGCGAGGGGAATTAAAAGTTGGACAAGGGGCAGAATAAGTAAAAGCAGAAAACTGAAGCAAGGTGAAGGGGGTGGGTGAGCAAGAAGCATGATGAAAAGCAGAGGTTCAGCAAGCGAAACAAGAGTGATATAAAAAGGGGAATCCCACGGCCGGCAAGATCCGGACCAAACCACTAAGGGGCAGCTCTTCAGAAATGGGCATTTGCTTTAGAGAAAAAGTATCCTTCACATAGCCCCATATGATAATTAGCTACTTAAGGTTCATGCATATGGGCTGCATATCATGCACGTACTTAAAATTATGGGATGGAGGTGATGCATAAATGCACAAGGGCCCGAAGTAACTGAGCAACACATCTATCAATCAAAAGCCAGACACTGGCTAGAGATTAGGCAGCTTTGGGAAGAGAAGAAAAAACACACCTGGAACCACCCAAACTACACCAAGTGAGGCTGATCCCACTTTGCAGAGGTCAGCCCGCTCTCCTGCTCTGAGAGCGGAACACTGCGTGGAATACACTCATGTCGCTTTGCTTGGCTATCTGTGTGTGTCTCATCCAATTCTTTGTTCGGGGCGCCAAGAGCCTGGAACTGCGCAGCACCACCCGGTAACAGATGCATTAGCCCAACTGCATAACTTGCAATTCCCTGAATGCATGCTGATTTTGCAGGCCGCCCAGACTCTGCCAGGGCTCTTCTTGCTGCCCCCAATGCCTTTCCTCCCACCTTCTTTGCCTGACTCCTGTTCTTCTGCCTTTCAAACGCCCCTTGGATGTTTCCTTCTGGGGAGGCTGTCTCTGTGTGCCCCCTAGCTGAGCTGATTTGGACGTTTCTGCAGCATAGTGTAACTCCCCGTCCTCTCCCCCTTCGGGTCTCTCCTATGCGTGAATTCCAGGCCTAACAGTGGAGGGGCCGTGTATTCACTGGTGACGTGGATGGACAGGCAGGTGGATGCATGAAGCTGAAAATGCAGTGGAAGAGCAAGGCTCAGAGAAGGACGTAGTCTTGCGGGGCGTAGAGCAGGGCAGGGCAGGGGCTCCGACCCCAGGCTCCAGACTCGCTGCCCAGTGACTCACCAGGCTCACCTCCCTCTCTCTGGAGCCCCTTGCTCTGAATTCTTAGCAAACCAGATCCAAAAGGGCTCTCAGCCGAGGGAGGGGGGCCCCGGGGCTTCCTGGAGGAACATCTGGGGTCATGTCTGCCTCACCTGAGATACCAGGCCCCACCCTGGGGAGCTGGTGGCAATTTCTCCTGGCGCTCCAAGCCCCGCTCACAGGGTCCAGCAACGCAGCCAGCTGGCAAGGCACGCTCAGCTTGTTGGGGATGGAGACCGTGTCCTAGGCCAGGGCTTGGGGGGTGGGGGTAGGGGACACCACTTACACTCATGGGTTGGTCTGTGATGGAGTGGTAGGCCTAGTGGGGGCTGGAGCCCAGGGCCAAATGGTGACACAGAGGCACATGGAGAAGGCAGTGGGACAGCCCTGGACTCAGGGGCAGGAAACCCAAGGGCTGCTTTAGGCCCCCCTCAGGGACCCCCAGGAGGCTGGGGGACAGGACAGGCTGGGGCACTGGCTCCGCTAGGCACCTTCAAGCTCGCAAGTTCTGTGGGTCCCTCAGCCATGGCCTGGGTCCAGGCGAGCGAGGCTGCTGCACTCCCTGCTGTTTCTGCCTGACCTGCACTCACTCCCCCTTCTGGACACAGCCCCAGGTCTCCCCGAGGAATGCCCGCCTGTCCCCACTCCCAGCGATGACATAAGTCAGGGGCCAGGGGTTCTTTGTTAGCTCCAACCCAAGAGCAGGCATGTGGCCTGGCCAGCCAATTCGTGTATTCTAGCCCTTGACCACCGTGACCCAGGCAGGCATGGGCGCATGGTCCAAGTTAGACCAGTAAGACAGGTCTGGTGTACACGGGATAACACTGCACAGGCTGATACACGCAGGCATGCACACACATGCTCACACAGGGCCAGTTTCATGAGCACGTGACCTCTGCAGGGCCCCATTCTCAGACTGTCGCCATCTTGACAGTCTTAAAATTTTTTAAGGGGCCATATATTTTTTTCTTTTTCTTTCTTTTTTTTTTTTTTTTTTTTGAGATGGAGTTTTGCTCTTGTTGCCCAGCCAGGGGTGCAATGGCATGATCATCCGCTCACTGCAACCCCTGCCTCCTGGGTTCAAGCGATTCTCCTGCCTCAGCTTCCCGAGTAGCTGAGATTACAGGCACGCGCCACCACCCCTGGTTAATTGTTTTGTATTTTTAGTAGAGACGGGGTTTCACCATGTTGGTCAGGCTGGTCTCAACTCCTGACCTCAGATGATCCGCCCACTTCGGCCTCCCAAAGTGCTGGGATTATAGGCATGAGCCACCGTGCCCAGCCTTTTATATTTTCATTTTGGACTGGGCCCTGCAAATGATCTGTGCTGCACACACACACACAGACACACATATTAATATATGTAAAAAATGGTGAAAACTGAGCAAAGACTATATTCTGGTCAACAGTACTGTACCACCAGCTGCTGGTTTTGATATTGAACTACAGCTGTCTAGGATATATCCATAGGGGGAAGCTGGAAGAAGGAACCACAGGACTCTTTGCACTATTTTTTGCAGCTTTCTGTTTATAATTATCTCAAAATAAAATGTTAAAAAAAAACAACCCTTCTCAATCCTGAGATTTAGCTTAGAATACTTGGAAAGAGGAGACCTCTTTTATTTTTGCCTAAGCAAAGGAGCTGTGACGCGATCCTGAGGCAGCCCCCGAGGGTAAAGAAACTGCCCGACGTGACTGTCAAGGAGTGAGCAAAGCTGTGAGAGGCAGAGGGAGACCAAGTCTTGGGGACCTCTTTTGAGCCCCTGGATCAAACCGTGCCTGAAGTCCATACACCTTGGGTTTTTCAATTACATGAACGCTTTTGACTATCTGCTATTCTCAGTTACATGAACCACACATTCCCTGCTACGTTTAAGCCAATTTGAGTTACGTTTCTGCCACTTGCTCCTGAAATAGCCCTGACACATTTCAACCTCCAACCCCATTTTGGGAGAAGGACACTAAGGTGTGGAGAGGACATTAGTCAGAGGCCACACAACCTGTGTGCTTCCCAACCAGCCCTGCTGCCTCTCTTGAGGGTGGGAGGGAGACATGGTGGGGAGGTGGGGGTCACTCACCTCAGGACAGCATAAAGAACAATGGTGAAGGCCAGGAAGATCATGGAGACCCCACAGCCTGCCTGGGAGATGCGTGTGAGGATCTGCACCGTGGACTGGTCCAAGATGGGTCGCTGTGGGTGACCCCGGAAGCAAGACCATGTCATTTGGAAGCCAGGCCCAGGTACCCCAAGACCAGGCAGCGCCCTCCCCTAGACAGGAGCTGGAAGACCCTGGGACAGCTGGGATCAGAGTAAAAGGGGCTGTTACCAGGAGCAGGGTGAAAAAGGTCAGGTGGTCACAACGGCATACGGTCCCCTCGGGTCCGACCTCCGTGGAGCAGCCCTCAGAAGCCCAGTCTCCAGTGGGCCCTGGAGAGGAGGCCAGGGGAACAGAGGGAAAAGGAATATAGAGAGCAGAGGGAAAGGGAGGGGAGAGGAGGGGAACAAAGGGGAAGGGAATATAGGGAATGGGAGGGGATGGAAAGGGAGGGGAGGGAGGGGAGGGGAAGAGAACAGAGGAGAAGGGAATATATGGCGGGGAGGGGAGGGAAGCAGGGAGGGGAGGGGAGAGGAGTGGGGAGGGGAGGGGAGTAGGGAGGGTAACGGGGAGGGGAGGAGAGGGGAGTGGGGAGGGGAGGGGAAGGAATGGGG
>NW_022436955.1:1692087-1778393 GCF_009761245.1 Sapajus apella | reverse complement strand
GGGAAGGAATGGGGAGGGGAGGAGAGGGGAGTGGGGAGGGGAGGGGAGGGGAGGGGAGTGGGGAGGGGAGGGGAGGGGAATAGAGGGAAGGGGAGGGGGGGGGGGGAGAGAGGGGGGGTGGGGAAGGGAGGGGACGTAGGGAGTGGAGAGGAGGGGACGGGAGGGGCTGAGCCAGAGGAGCTGGCTGTGCCCCACAATGCAGCCCATACCCTCCCTACCTTTAGTTGCATCCCAGAAGACACAGGTGAAGGTCATGTTCTGAAACCAAAGAATGGGAGTCAGGAGACAGGAAAGGGGAAGGTTGGGGGAGGGGAGGGGAAGCGGGAGGACGCTGTGCTCCCTTGGGTCCTAGCGGAGTGTGCGTGAGGTAGAAAGCAAGCTTCACGCCCATGGGCTGCATAGAAAAATTAAGTGCATCATTTGATGAGCCCTTGGCCGACTGCGGTGTGGGGCTGTGGGCGGGGCGGGGGTTTGCCTGTTTGTGTGCATGTGCGTGTGTCAGGGAGCCTGCATGTGGAGCATGTGGAATGCCGTGCGGATGCAGGTGGGCTTGCCAGGTCCTCATGTGCGCCTCTAGGGTGTGTGGCCTTGGACCTAGGTATGTGTATGGCCCTAATGACTCCTCCTGGGTGGCTGTGGAAGGGTAGGGACAGATGTGCAGTGTCCCATGCAGGGCCCATAGGCCTGGGTGTGCCCACCCACCTGTCCGCCCCACAGTGACTGCCAGGCCTGGGCGGGGGACTCACGGGGGGTGGACGCTGGTGGGAGAAGATGATCTCCAGAGGCTCAGCCAGCCTGGTGACATGCATTCGTCCCACACTCAAGCCCACCAGGCGATTGTTCAACACGCTGCTGCCATCCCCCAGGCTGAGCTGGGGGCCCTGTGAGGGGGGAGATCAGGGGGTCAGGCTGTAGAAGGGGCCATCCTGACCCACCCGGGCTGGGGTTCCTAGCAGCCTCCAAGAACACATGGCCCTTGCTTGGAGGGCGGAGTTCGAGGCCAGGGGACCAAGGGGCTAAGGAGTCACGGGCAGCCTCCTCCCTGATGCTCCCGGTGGCCTCCTGCCTGGGCTGGGCCAGGTCAACTGGCTGCAAAGCTGTGCACATGGCCGCTCTCCGCTGTTGGCCTCCAGAGCTCCTCTGCCCTCTTAACTAGAGGGGGCACAGGGCCAAGATCAGCCAAGAAATGGAAGTCAGTGGGGAGGACAGCGTGTCCGTGAGGGTCTTAGCATGAGTGTGCATCAGTAGAGAGGCGGCTGGTGGGGGGAGCATAGCCCTCAGGGGTACACACGTCTGCGCATGAGTGGACGCACACCTCTGGGGTGTGCATACCTGGTAAACGTATGTGCAAGGGCATGGCTGCACTCACTCGTGTGGATATGATCACACCTGAGCACAGGGGATGCTGTGTGCGCAGGAATAGAAAGGACATGCATGTTTGTGCACACACAAGGACACACAAGGGCACATGAGCACCCTCAGGACACAGGTACAGTCAAAGGTCACTGATGTATGGGGTCAGACATCTGAGAGCCTGTGACCAGTGTGAGTCTGAAGGCCACAGGCTCTAGCGACAGGGGTCTGGGATGACCATGGGCTGCATTAGAAACACTAAGAGGCTCACCGCCTGCTCTGTCCCCATCGGATGCCTCAGCAGACACCAGTGACTGCAAGCTGTGGCATGGGGCCCAGAGGACCTAGCACTTGACCTCGGAGCTTCCCTGAGTCCTCACCTTGAAGAGAGTCCCCAGACCGATGTCCAGAACAGTGATGGCCAAGCGGACCGCAGACCTATTGCCCGGCAGGGATTCGAAAAGGCTCTTGGGAAGTCGCACTCTGTCAGGGGGCTTGTCCTCATCCTTCATCACCTGCCTTGGGACCTACAACCACAGACTCAGCAGCTCCATCTGTACCCAGCCTCCAACACGGGTCCTGCCACTCCCCCAGCTGGGAGGGGAAACTGAGGCATACTGGGTCGGGGCAGCACCTGAGGACTGTCAGGTCTGAGAGGCAGGACGCTTGGGGCACAGTGCAAGCTCTGCTCCTCACAGGCGGTGCATCCCTAGACAAGTTACAGCCCTTATGGAGCCTCGGTTTTCCCAACACAGGGGACAGACCTAACCTTGTGCCTGTTTGGCCACCTGAGGCCTGGGCAAGCTGAATGTGCAAGTGTGAGGATGGCTGAAGGCTGTGTGCTTTTGGCCAGGGCCCTAACAGTCCCACTGTTTACACAAGGCTTGATGGTGACAGTGTCTGGCTTCTGACTCAGGGAGGAATGGAAAGAATAAAACCATCAGGAAGGAAGTTGAGGAAGGGAGAGAACGAGGGCAGAGGGGGACACGCATATTTACTCTGAATGTGAAATCCTCCCCACCCAACAAGCACAACGCAGTTTTAAAAAACAAAGAATGGTCAAAATATTGAAATACATATCAGTGGTCATTGCAAAGCATATTTTTTGAGACCAAGTCTCGCTGTTATTGCCCAGGCTGGAGTGCAATGGCGCAATCTCTGCTCACTGCAATCTCC
The DNA here is from genome assembly GCF_009761245.1 of Sapajus apella. Classification (NCBI taxonomy): domain Eukaryota; kingdom Metazoa; phylum Chordata; class Mammalia; order Primates; family Cebidae; genus Sapajus; species Sapajus apella. The sequence continues at coordinate 1,775,864 of NW_022436955.1, read as the reverse complement.
GCCTCTCAGGTTGGAGTGATTCTCCTGCCTCAGCCTCCCAAGTAGCTGGGATGATGGGCATGTGCCACCATGCCTGGCTAATTTTGTATTTTTAGTAGAGATGAGGTTTTACCATGTTGGTCAGGCTGGTTTCAAACTCCTGACCTCAGATGATCCCCCCGCCTCAGCCTCAAAAAGTGCTGGGGTTGCAGGCGTGAGCCACCGCACCCAGCCACAAAGCATGTTTCCTTCATTCTCTGAGCCCCCTGTCCCCGCAAAGGCTACAGCCTGAGCCACCCGGGGCCTGCCTCAGAAGCACCACATGTGCATTGGCACAGGGGGGCTATCATTGGAGCTGAAGGCCCCAACTTTCTCCTTCCCGGTCCAGACTCTCATAGAAAGGACAGGTGGGTGATTTCTGGGGCCAGTGCATAACCCAGGCAGAGGGCTCCACTGCTTGAGTGACATAACAAAGCGTTGAGGAAAAAATCTATCTTCCATTTCCCTTTCTTCAGACAAACCCAAAAGTCCCTCATTCCTCACCAACCCACCTGGGTGCCTCAACCTCTACCACCATGTCCATTTCTTCCAGAAGGCCGGAGACTTTCTGCGCCCTCGCTGCCCCAAGTATCCTCTGTGCCTTATCTCATTTGCTCCTCTCATTCGTCTTTTGTTTGTTGTGTGTTTTGTTTGTTTTTGTAGAGATGGAACGTCACTGTGGTGCCCAGGCTGGTCTAGAACTCCTGGCCTCAAGCCAGCCTCCCAAAGTGCTGGGATTGCAGGTGTGCCCCACTGCACCTGGCCATGTTCATCTTAAAAGTGGGCAGTACCTTCATCTTTTTACAGATAGGGAAACCGAGGATCAGAAAAGTCATTTGCCCATGATCACAAGGGCAGAGCTGGGATTTGAATCCGCCCAGCATAAATCCAGAGTCCACCCATTGAACCCTTTCCCTCATTTCAACTATATTGCTTCAGCAGAAGAGCTCATGGGAATTTTAGGCGTGGAGGAGCCTTAGAGCTGATTTTACAGGTGCAGCTCTGCCAGTCGGGATGTGGGGGGAACAAGCCCTGATGGGCACCAATCACAGGTTATAACTCTCTTGGAGTTTTGAAATATTGTTCAAGAAAGATAGGGTCTGAACCAGCCAAGGGGGTTGGGGAGCTCTTCACCTGAGAGGGCTTGAGAGAGAAGTACAGGTCTTCTGCGGTGCTGGTGCTGACGTTCTGGACCAAAGCCTTCAGGAAAGACATGTTCACCTTCTCCGTCAAGGTTTCCTCCACCAGGTGGGCCTCGTAGTTTAGCCAGTATCTGCAAGGGGCCAGGGACAGGAGGGTAGAATCCTGCGGGCTGAGTTACTCACTCCTTGGGCTCCTGGGGTGAGAGGGCTGACCCAAACTACCAAAGTAAAGACCCTGGGATCACAGCAGGAGGAAGAAAGGTGGCTTGGGAGCCACCCAGACTGCTCCTGCAGGATTTCAGCTAGGAGTCCCCTCTGAGTATTTTATGCATTCGTCTTTTTTTGTGTGTGCACGTGGTAAAATACATATAACATAAACTTTACCATCTTAATAACTTTAAAATGTCCAATCCAATGGCATTAAGTAATTCACAATGTTGTGCAACCATCATGCTGTCTAGTTCCAGAACTTTTCATCACCCCAAAGGAAACCCATACCCATGAAGCATGCCCCTCTCCCTTCCCCTGGCTTCTGCAATCACTAATCTACTTTCTGTCTTCATGAGTTTGCCTATTTCAGATACCTCACACCAATGGAATTATACAATATGCAGCCTTTTGTTTCTGACTTTCACTCAGCGTAATGTTTTCTGGGTTCACCCAAGTTGTAGCATGTACCAGTATTCCATTTTATTTTGTTTTTGAGATGGAGTCTTACTGTGTCGCCCAGGCTGGAGTGCAGTGGTGCGATCTCAGCTCACTGCAGCCTCTGCCTCCTGGGTTCAAGCGATTCTGCTGCCTTAGCCTACTGAGTAGCTGGGATTACAGGTGTGCACCACCATGCCCAACTCAAATTTTGTGTTTTTAGAAACATGGAGTTTCAGTATGTTGGCCAGACTGGTCTCGAACTTGTGACCTCAAGCGATCCGCCTGCCTCAGCTTCCCAAAGTGCTGGGATTACAGGCGTGAGCCACTGCACCTGGCCCTATTTCTTTTTTAAAATTCCTTTTAGTAGAGTCAGGGGTCTCACTCTATTGCCCAGGCTGGCTTTGAACTCCTGGCCTCAAGTGATCTTCCTGCCTCAGCCTCCCAAAGTGCTAGGATGACAGGAGTGAGCCACTGTGCCTGGCCCTTGTATTTCTTTTCTTTTTATGGATGAATACTATTTCATTGTATGGAGAGATCATATTTTGATTATGCCTTCACCCATTGAGGGACAATTGGAGATTTTCCTCTTTTTTTTTTTTTTTTTTTTTTTTTGGCTATTGTGAAAAGTGCTGCTACAAATATTCATGCACAAGCTGTTGCTTTATTTTTATTTTGAGACCGAGTCTCGCTCTGTCACCCAGACTGGAGTGCAGTGGAGTGATCTTGGGTCACTGCAACTTTCGCCCCCTGAGTTTAAGCAATTCTCCCACCTCAGCCTCCCAAGTAACTGGGATTACAGGTGCCTGCCACCTCGCCACGCTAATTTTTCTTTCTGTGTTTTCAGTAGAGACAGGGTTTCACCATGTTGGCCAGGCTGATCTCAAACTCCAGACCTCAAATGATCTGCCCACCTCGGCCTCCCAAAGTGCTGGGATTACAGGTGTGAGCCGCCGTGCCTGGCCCATGTACAAGCTTTTATTTAGAGACTTGTTTGAAATTCTTTTGGGTGTGTACCTGAGCAGCACAAAGAGGAGCCTCTGAACAGCTCTGGGGTGTTAAGAAGTTGCTGGATCAGCTGCAGGTGGGGAGGGTAGTGTTTTCAGGCCACTGAAGTAACGATCCAATGAGATTGCTGTCCTAACACCAAGCCTGAGAGCAGGCTTTCATTCATTCCTTTAACACATGTTTACTCAGTACTAATACAAGCCAGGTGCTTTTCTAGGTATCCTGGAAGAGTTACGGGCAACTTTGATTAGGAGTGGAAGAAGGAAAGAGAGGCAGGGATATTTTTGGAGATGGCTCCTGAAGACGTTGTATTCTACACCCCTCCATCTCCCTCACCGCTGCGTCTAACCAGTCTCTTGTCTTACTGAGCCTCCATTGAATCATCTTTCCCTCCATCTCCCCTTTCCAAACACACCATGCCAGTTGCTGCTGGTGGTGCTGGCTCGGCCCTCACTCCCACCCAGGACCCTGTAGTGCGTCCTACGGGGTCATGACTTCCTGCATCACCACCCCATCACCGTTCGTGAGGCCTGAGCAATCTTTCCAAAATGCAGAGTTGACTATACTCTACCTGTGCTTAAAATATGTCATTGCCGGCCAGGTGCGGTGGCTCACGCTTGTAATCCCAGCACTTTGGGAGGCTGAGGCTGGCGGATCATGAGGTCAGGAGATCGAGGCCAACAAGGTCAAACCCAGTCTCTACTAAAAATACGAAAATTAGCTGGGCGCAGTGGCACACACCTGTAATCCCAGCTACTTGAGAGGCTGAGGGAAGAGAATAACTTGAACCCAGGAGGCGGAGATTTCAGTGAGCCATGATCATGCCACTGTACTCCAGCCTAGCAACAGAGTGAGACTCCATTTAAAAAATAAAATAAAATAAAATAAAAAGTCATTGCCTTGCTGCACCCCCCATTGGTATAGCTTACACAATCCTTCACACCTTAGTCTCTGCCTATATTTCCAGTCCTATCTCCCACCCATAGCATCTCCCCATTGCCTCTTCCATCCCCAAGCAGTTTACATTGTTACAGTTCAAAGCATTGAAAGTTATCCCCGAATACTCTCAGTTCTGCTGCCTGTACCCCCACCATTGCTTAGATCCAACTGGAAAACTCCTATGCACCCTTCAAAGCCCTTTCTGGGTTTCCTCCTCTGTGAAGCCTTGGCCGACTTCCCTCCTGCGGGCTAAACTGGCACCTTGTCTGCCCTTCTGTATACACTCTGGAGTCATCATTATTTGGGTCTATGTCTGTCCTTCCACAACTCCCAAGGGCTGGGATAGGAGTGGATTCATCTCTGAATCCCCTAGATCAGTAGGGATCCCAATTGCCAGAATGGAGGTGTTGGGTCTGGGGACTGTGGTGTCAAACAAGGTGGAAGGGTGAGATGGGAGCGGCATTTTCTGGGGCCATGGGGGCAGATGGCCCCATCCCATCCTGAAAGCCCCCCCTCCTGGCAGCTTCAGATTCCCCCTCCAGCTCAGGGGACCCCCTTACTTCTGCAAGTTTCCCACATCGCAGGGCTCGCTCTCCGACTGCCTGCACTTGGTGAAGCACCCAGCCTTGTCTTTCAAGTCAAATGCGCCGTACTCATCCAAGCTGTCCCCCAGGCAGCTGTGTCTTGGCTCTTCGATGTGGTTTTCCTGACCTAAGGAAGGGATGCAGAGAGTGCGGATGGGCTGGACGAAGATGGGCAGCAAGGAAGAGGAGGGGGAAAGGAGCTGGGGTTCCAGAGTCTGGTGGTTGGCCTGGAACCCAGCTCCATGCATCACGTTAACAGTGCACTTGAGCGGGACGCAAACCCTCTCTCAGGCTGTATCCAAGGTGAAAGGAAATGTCCCATCTCCCAGAGCTGGTAGGATACTTTGGGGAAAGCATGTACAAAAGGCTTGGCACATGACTTTGTAAATAAAAGGTTTCATATGTTTGTGCTGTTACTCCTTTACCCCTTCCTCCAGGGAGTCTTCCTGGCTTCTCACAGTTATTCCACATCAGACCTTCTAAAGCCCTCACAGCTGTGGACTCTTGTGGAACTCTTGGATGCCTTCTGTCTTGGTTTGCCACGTTCTCCCACGTTTACACTACAACCCTCACGGCTACCTCCCGGGACAGGCAGAAAATGCAGCAAACCAAGGCCTCTTGAGCAAAATGACTTGAGAAAGGTTGCTAGCTAGTTGGAGTTTGCTCCGGGACTGAAGACCAGCTTTTGTGACTTTAAGCTCAGCTCCTTTTCACCTAACTCAGGGCATGAAGTGAAAGCTTTGAGTCATCTAGTAGCTGTAAGTCCCAAAGCAAGTTACTTAAACCCTCTAAGGCTCAATCTTTTGCCAGCAAAATGGAGCTAATAATGCGTTCCTTCCGAGTTTTGGGGAGAATTAGAGATAAAGGACATAGCTCATTGCAGTTGTTCAAAGAGTTACCACCTTTAACGGTTTATTGCACAACCTTCTGGAAATTTTGCAGAAGGCATGCATATGCAAGTATTTATAAGCACATCATTTTTTTTAAATTTAAAACAATTTTCATCGAGAAGAGTGGGTCCTCACTATGTTGCCCAGGCTGGCCTCAAACTCCGGCCTCAAGCGATCCTCCCACCTCGGCTGCCTAAAGTGCTGGGATTACAGGCGTGAGCCACCATGCGTGGCCAATACATAATTTTTAAATGTACGCAAACAAAATCACTTAGCTATATATCTTTTTTCTTTTCCTTTGAGACAGAGTCTTGTGCTGTCACCCAGGCTGGAGTGCAGTGGCATGAGCTCAGCTCATTGCAACCTATGGCTCCCAGGCTCAATAGATCCTCCAACCTCAGCCTCCCAAGTAGTTGGGACTACAGGCACATGCCACAATGCCCAGCTAATTTTTCATTTTCTTATATTTTTTATTTTATTTTTTGTAGAGACAGGTTTCACTGTGTTTCCCAGGCTGATCTCGAACCCCTGGGCTCAAGGGATCCGCGAGCCCTGGCCTCCCAAAGTGTTGGAATTTATAGGCATGAGCCACCATGCTTGGACAAGCAATGTATCTTGAAGAACTTTCCACCTCATTCTTTATATAGCTGCAAACTATTCCATTCCATGGGCATTGCAAGCCTTTTTTAACCAGTCTCCTGTTGGTGGACAATGATTTTCACAATCTGCCCTAAGAATTCCTGAGTGTGCATCTTTTCAGCTTGTGTTAAGAACTCATAGAAAACGTTCGTATCATAGGACTATCTGGATCTAACTATGTGCTTTAAAACTCTGCCGGGAAGTCCAGGTGTGGTGGCTCAAAACTGTAATCCCAGCACTTTGGGAGGCTGAGGTAGGTGGATCACCTGAGGTCAGGAGTTTGAGACCAGTGTGACCAACATGGGGAAACCCTGTCTCTACTAAACACAAAAATTAGCCAGACCTGGTGGCAGGCACCTAAAATCTCAGTCACTTAGGAGGCTGAGGCAGGAGAATCCCTTGAACCTGGGAGGCAGATGTTACAGTGAGCTAAGATCGCACCACTGCTAAGATCTCCTGGACCACAGAGTGAGACTCCATCTCAAAAAAAAAGAAAAAGAAAAAGAAAACATTCCTATCATAGGACTTTCTGTATGTGCTTTCAAAAACTGCCGGGTGTTATTGAATTTCCCTCCAAAAACTGGTGCACCTATTTAAAGTCTCATCAAAAGTGGGTAAGAGAGACTATTTATCCACATGCCTGTTATTCTATAGTTTACTAAACTTCTATATTTTTGCTATTCTGAGAGATGACATTGAATCTTATTTTCATTTAAGGAGTTTGAGCACCTGCCTGTATATTTGAGGCCAATTATATGTCTTCTACTCCGAATTGCTTTGCCATGTCCTTCTCCCATTGATGGTGGGACGTGGTCTCAGCTCTGCCTCCTCATTTTTTGGATTACCCTCCCCAGAAACTGTTAGGGGAGCTCCCTGTGCGATGGGCGGTGCTGGGGGTGAGGCGGGCAGGGGCTCATTTGCTTTCCATTTTTTATTTCCCTCTCTGCTGTTTGATTTTTAAAAAATCATGTCCACTATTGCTGTCACTTAAAACAAAACTGTTCATTTGAAAACATGAAGACAAAAGAAAAATAAAATACACGATAAAAAGAATGGCTGAATAAAGAGTAATGGCAGGGTAAAAACATTCGGGAGTGGATTTTGTAATAATGGATTCTACATGTGACAATTCGTTTTAGACAGCTTATAAAGGAACTTTAAATTTCTGTTAGATTGTAAAGATATTTATGATGCATTGTTTAATGGCAGATGCAAATGATAGATGAGCATGCATGTAAAATGATCCATGTTTGCTTTTATATAAAGGGGAGAAGAGGGAGAGGAGGAGGAAGACAGAAGCAGGGAGAGGAAGAGAGGAGAGAAGAGGAGGGGATGGGAGGGGAAGGAAGAAGACAGGAGAGGAGGGGAGAGAACATGGTCCGCTTGAGGGCAAGTGCCATTCTCTGCCATCCCGGCCCTGCTGTCGTGAATGGGCACAAGTGCAGGCAGCCTGCTGGTGGGTGACATCAGAGCCTCCCTCCCTTCCTGCCAAGAATTTCAGTGCAGGCGTGTAAGTGAAGCTCTTGGCAAACACCCTGAACAGAGATGATCGTTAAATATCTTTTCTGTGTGTATTCTTTGAAGCACTTCATGTAGACAAGGAGATCCTGCGCTAGGCCTGTGGGTGGGATAGCGCCCCCTCCTCTCCAGGCCCTCTGTGCTCTAGAGCCTGGCCTCCGTGGACTGCCTCATTTGGGGTTCAGCAAATGGGGAGTGGACTGGAGGTCAGAGGGCAGGAGGAGGGCAGGGTGGACATTCGCCCCTACCCCGCACGGCTCCCTCAGCCCCCGCTGGCTCACCACGAGCAGACCACCACCATTCCCCTCCCGCAGCCACAGTCTGGCTCCAGAAGCTCAGGTGGCCAGACCTCACGGTGCCGAAGGCTGCCCCAGGTGCCAGCCTGCCCAGCAACCACCCTGCTTGCTCCCCATGCCCTGCCCACACCTTTGTCACGCGTCCCTTTATGGCAGACCCCCCCACTGCATCTGTCCCCTGCTCAGCCCTAACAGCTGGGTCCCACATGCTGGTGCCCACCACACTGCGTCACTCCTGCAGACTGTGAGCCTTTTGAGGGTGGGGGCCAAGTGGTACCAGCAGGAGCAGAGGGCACCATTGATGCTTCTTGAATGAATGAGTGAACGAATGGGCAGACAGATGAACGGAGACTAACACATAACTGTCCACACAGGAGGGAGTCTTACTTCTGGGTGTAGACCTGTCAAAGCTCCTCACTTGATCAAAGGGCTGCGGCTCTGCCCCAACCAGAGCATGCACGTCACCACGCAGAAAACAGCATCACCTAGAGGAGCCTCGAAGGCCCAACCAGCAATGACGGCTGGGACCTGAGGCCGCCCATGAGCCCCGGTCACAGCTGCCATCGGTGGCTCCATTCATCCATCCATCAAGGGCCACCTGGTGGCCTGCTCTGTACCAGGACCTCCCGCAGCCACTAGGAGGACAGTGCTGCCATCTCCACCCTGTTTTTGAGCCAGGGACTGATTCACTCCACTGAATCTCCTGATGTTTGAAGAGAAGAGGGTTCTTTGAAGCCCAAAGAGGTTGATCTATGAGGCCAAAGCCATGTGACCACACACTGGACACCCAGAGAGATGGACATGCAGGCCCCTAACCAAGTCAGGAGCAAAATGAGAGCAGCCCACAAGACCCTGAGACAGGAGCACTAGGGAGGGAGCACTCAGGAGGGAGCACTTATGGGGAGCACCTCCCTCTGTCCCAGAGGGTTGCTAAGTTGCCACAGAGGCCAAGAAGAGTAAATGGAGCCGGTTAGGTGGGCAAGGGGTAGGGGGGCAGCTTTTCTGGGAGAGAGGCCAGCAAAGGCAAGGCCCGGGTGCTTCCACGGCCTCTGGAGATGCACCATGTGTTCCCGTGTGAGACGGGAAGGTGACAGGGAGGAGTGTGGATCCTGGCTCAGGCCATTGAGGACCAAGGGGCCATGGCTGAGACTGGGAGAGGGGGCCAGGTGGGGTGGTGTGTGTGGGAGGAGAGGGCCAGGCGAATGAGGTGATAGGCCTTCCTGGCCTCAGCTTCCCGAGTGTCCAAATCCCATCCCCAGGATCCCACAAGCCAGCTGGAGAATCGCCTGCCCAGAGCCGACCCTGTCCCACAGCCAGGCCTATCAGGGAGCCGCAGCCCAGGCTGGGGAGTCACGAGCACCCTCTGACCTCCCCTATCTCCAGGGCACTGTGGGGCAACCACGGGAACCCGAGAGCAAGGTTTAGTGGGAGGACAGGATTGATCCAAAGGGACAGGGCTAGAGGAGGTGCTGAGGTGGCCACGGGGGACTCTCGGAGGACACTTCCCAGACATCCCAACTCCTCACCCTCTCCTGTCCCTGCCTCTGTCTCTGGCTCCCTCCCTCCCTCCACAGGGCAGGGTGAGTGTGAGAAGCCAGCCACTTACCTAAGGCCAGGAGCAGGAGAAGCTGGAGGAGCAGCGCCCCCAGGGCCCTGGGCATCGCCATCCTTGCCCACGCCACCAGAGTCCTGCAGCTGTCTGGCCCTCTGGCCCCAGGCTTCGCGGAGCTGGCCTGCCCCCACCCTGCGGCCCCACCGCTCTGGCTTCCTGTGTCCTCTTTCTCACCCTTCCTGCTCAATGGCGCCATCGGTTGGGTTGTGAAAGGTGAGTGTGGGGAACTGGGCAGTGTTCCCAGCCGCACCGTGCCCAGGAGGCCACCTGCAGAGGGAGATGCTGAGCCCACCCAGGGATGTGCCCCAGGGTCCCACTGGGATGGGATCTACGAGGCAGAGGGGTGGGGGCATTGAGTGGCCACAGAGGCCTTGCCCTAGAGCAGACCCCTGGGAACTATGATGCGCACAGGCGTGGAGCCAGGTGCACCTACTCAGACCCCTCCTTTCACAAGCTGGGGGCCTCTCTGAGCCTCGGTTTTGTCCTCTGCAAAGTGAAGACGGCAATGGGGCTGCCTCCTAAGGCTTGTCAGGGTTTGATGAGACCTGCAATAACCTGAGCACAGCCTGGCTCTGGGCATGAGGGCAAAGACCCGGATGATGCCTAAGGCTTGAACCAGGCTGGAGGGCATGGGAGAGCCAGAGCTGGCCTGTGGCCTGAGCCTCCCCCACCAGCTTGGATAACAGGACGGACTCAGAGACAGGGTAGCGGGAAGACAGGAGTGCGGCCCCAGGGGTTGGTCAGGCCTGGCCTGACATCCGTCCTGACCACTTCCTGGCTGAGTGGCTTTGCACAAGCTGTCTGTCACCGGAGCCTCTCGAGGCATGTGATGCACTCACGGATGACGCATGCAGAGCCGCTTGGCTGGTGGGCGTGGCCATTGTATCATTTCTGATCAGCAGTGCTGTGAAATCGCTGTCTCCCCACCCCAGCCGGTCACCAATCGGACGGGAAGCAGGGGCAGCAAACACGCCTGGGCTTCAGCCTAAAGGAATCGGGGAGCCAGCCACTCGAGCTTCAACTCTAGAGGCCCCAGGGAGGCACAGTGGATGGGCCTAGGGCCACCTGGAGATCGGAAGGTGAAGGACACCCTGCCAAGGTGTGTGGTCACTGGCACCTCCCTCTGGCCCATGGCGCTGGCACTGCCCTGCTCAGCCTTGGGGTTGAACTGGGGAACCGCTCGGTCCCTGCTGGCCTCCATTTCCCCTTCCTCCCACTCAGTGTCTCCTGCTGAGCCCTCTGGGTCTGGGAAGGGGTGGGGAGGTGATGTCTGGGTCACTCGCAGGGTGGGAGCGAGTGGGAATCCAGCATGGAGCAGCAGGTCAGAGCCCAGGGCTTCCTGAGCCCCAGAAACTTCCTCTGCAGGGAGGATCGCGAACGCAGATGAATGGCGGGTCTGCCACTGCTCCACACCCTCCCAGCCTTCTCCTACACGACCTGCCGGCCTCCCTCCCAGCTGCAGGTGAGGGTGGGGTGGGGCGGTGGACTTGGATGAGCTGGGCCTGTCGCTGGAGACCCATCCTGGCCCTGGGCCCCCAGAGAGTCTCACAGGTACCAGTGTGTGAAGAGGGGCCGGGGGTTGACTGGGCTGGGACTCCAAGCACCCCACCCACCTTGGAACGTGGGATCAGGGCACCTGGGGGGAGGACAGGGGAAGGTCAGGCTGGAAGGAGAGCAACCTTCCCCCACAACCCTTTCCCAAAAAGGCCCCATGGGGACCAGGGACTGGCCTGGAGCCACTCACAGAATGCTGAGACCCCCGAGTCCCAGCGCCAGCAAAACAGTAGTAACCCTTCCTGCCACCTCCTGCCCCAGCTTCTCCCAATGGCTCCAGTGGGCAGGGCCTCAAGTCCTCCAGCCAGACCCAGCCAACATTCAGCCTTCAGCCACTCCAATTCGATTCTCAAGCTAGAGGGATGTTTCCAGATGCAGGCCTGGCCACGTGCTGGCAGAAAGGGTGATCCCGCTGTCCAAAGCCCCACAGCCCAGGAAAGTGCACGATAAGAACAATCAGGTCAAAGGAGCAGCACAGAGCTGTGAGTGCCCCATTCAGGGCCTTCCCAAGAAGGTGACACCCAACCCAAGATCCCTCCCCATTGCTTGAGCCAGCCTCGGACACAGAAACTAGACGTATGAGAAGTGGGAGAATTGCAGGGTGGGGGTGGTGGTCTCTTCCTGGGTCCTTTCCCTCCCTTCTGGAGGATGTGGGGAGTTGCCTCAACCCCCACCGCAGGACCTAGCCCAGCTATGGGGCTCTGAGAGACTCCCTCACGGAGACCTAGAGGCCTATAAGGAGGGAAGCTGGCTCTGATCCCCCCGGCTGCCCAATCCTGACACAAGGGTGGGGGAAGCTTGGGAAGGTTTGGCCTCTGTCCTCTGGAGCTGGAGGCATAAGAGGAGCCCCCCACCTGCAGATCTTATAAAACGTTTTACAGGTTTTTAAAATGTGATATTCTTCTCTGAACACCCACTGTACTTCAGTATCTTCACGTTTTAAGGGCTTCCTGTGTTCTGACACTGTTATATTTCAGAAAGAGAAACATGCACAGCTGTAATTATAAGGTTTTGGCCGGGCGTGGTGGCTCACGCCTGTAATCCCAGCACTTTGGGAGGCCAAGGAGGGTGGATCACGAGGTCAAGAGATCGAGACCAGCCTGGCCAACATGGTGAAACCCCATCTCTACTAAAAATACAAAACAATTAGCCGGGCGTGGTAGCAGGCACCTGTAATCCCACCTACTTTGGAGGTTGAGGCAGGAGAATCGCTTGAACCCAGGAGGCAGAGGTTGCAGTGAGCCAAGATTGCGCCACTGCACTCCAGCCTGAGCGACAAGACCAAAAACTCTGTCTCAAAAAAAAAAAAACAAAAAAAAAAGGCAGGCAGTCTGGCTACATGGGCCCTCATTCCTACAAGGCAGTGACCAACTGGAGCTGATGAGCAGCTGCCCCCTCAGCGTAGGATTGGAAGTCTCCAGTTTGCCACAGACCCCACCACTCCCCATGGCCTCCCCAGCATAGACACCAAGTTGCCATTTATTTTCCCCTTTTCCCTGGCTGATGAGGTTTCTAGCAGTCCACTTTTTTTTTCTTCACACACAGCCCTCTTCTCTCTTTCATGTTTCCTGATTGGCCCCAAGGTGTTTGTATCAGTGACTCTTTTAGTAGGAGCACAGGAAAAAGCTCAGAAGGAAATGCCCCAACATGTTTACGCCAGTTAGGTGATAACGGCAGCTGATTTTAATTTTACTTCTTGATTCTCTTCTACAGTTTCCAAGTTCTCTACAATGAACATGTACTTCTTTTTAATATCAAAAGACAAAAGAATGGGTACTAAAAAGACCATCTTTCCCATCTTTAAGGTCAAGATGACACGCTACCTCCTGCAGGAAGTCTTCCGGGATTCCCAGCCAGGAATGATGGCTCCCTCTCCTCGTGTCTGTAGCTCCTGGAGCTCTTGCTTCATGCATGCCTCACATACCATGCTGAGGGTTGGCAGGGGGAGTGACCAAGTCAGTCATCCATGTCCCTACCACCTAGCACAGGCCAGCAATAGACCCACGTGTGTTTGTTGGACATAATTAACCATGATGGGGGCTGAGTGTGCCTGCAGCTATTTGTGGGTCTTAGGGGTTGGCTCTAGGCCAGTGTCACCAGAGGAGGTTGGTCTCTGTCCTTGGAGTGCTGGGATGCAAACCAGGTGGGATTGCCATGGTCCACAGTTCTTGCCACAAGAGGGCATCAGGAGAGGCCGTGGCCCCTGTGAGGTGTGTGCTTAGTCAGGGTGCGCAGGGGCAATGCAGCTCAGAAGAAGGCCCAGACGGACAGAGGGACCTGCCCAGCTCAGGCATCTGTACTGAGCCTGGGTCAGGGGCAGGCCAAGGCTTGTGCAGTAGACAAACGTTTACAGCAGACACCAGGCGGCTCCTGGAAACCACGCCCCACAAAACAGCATTGGAATAGGGGACCCCAGGCTGTGAACGAAGGAGCGGGGAGGCCCTGGGAGAGGAGAACCCCGGGGAAGATGGAGGGAGGGCTGGGAGGTGATGGAGGGAGGGGCCTGGGCTCAGAGGTAGGCGAGCTGCTGCTGTGCTCCTGGCAACGGGCTTCTCCTTCCCCAGGGCTCTGGCCCTGAAGCTCTGCCCGGGGCCCCATTTGCCCTGGGTGCCACCTGAGGTTAAAATGACAGAGGATGCAGAACACCCTCAGGGTGATCACGAGAGACAGAGCAGCTGGAGCCACGTTTCTGTCCCAGGCAGGGGCAGAGGCTGTGCCAGACCCTCAAGATCCAAGGCCCGGCTCCCAGCAACGAGGCTGGGCCTGGGGTGGTGGGGAGAGAACAGGCCTCCACCCGGATTAGGACAGATGTGGGGACAGTCCCCCAGCCAGCATGGTGGCAAGCTCCTGAGCCCCTTGGGAGCTGAATGAGAGCCGAGTAGTCCCCAAGGCCCATTGAGAAAGCCCAGCCCGGGAGCCCATCCGCCATGGCAACAGCCCATCCATCCATGGTCCTCGGGCTTTCCCACCGGCCTGGGGCCGGGCCCTGCTCAGGGGCCACTGGCAGTGTGACATGAGACCGAGTCTCTGCTTCCTCATGCAGGCAGGCAGGTAGGCTGGAGGCCTAGATGCGGCTGGACGAGGTGCTGCCCGAGCTGATGGGGAGCCTGGCGCTGTCGGAGCTGCTCTTCAGAGGGGAGGGGCCGCCCTGGGCCTGCAGCCGCATGGACCAGTACCAGAGGAAGATGAGGAAGCCTGCAGGCAGGGAGGGCACGTGCTCAGCAGTGGGGGAGCCGAGCCCCGCCCCTCCCTCCTCCTCCGTCCACAGCCACCCCACCACCAGTGTTTGCCCAGCACGGGCTGTCGGGCACCCAGGGGACCCAGCCGCACTGTGCTAGGTCCCTGTGTGGCCTCTCACTGTGTCACGAGCCTCCTGCAGACCCATCCTAGTCATTACTCTTCTCTTTTGTAAACAAGGAAACGAAGGCCCAGGAGGCCCGGGTAAGGGGACGTGGCTGAGCCAGGGCTCAAACGGTGTGAACAGGCTCTGGAGCCCACCCCCTTACTCCCTGTGCAATTTTGCAACCCCCAAATTACTAGGACTCTAAGGTCTTCCCAGCGTAGCAGATGTCTGTGGGAATGGATGGGCCTCACTCCCAATCCTGAGTCCCCTGCGTCTCACAGGCAGGAATGAAGGCCTGAACGCTAAATAACTAAAATTTGGTAACATCTCCCCACCACCAACTCTCAGCTCCCATTCTAGGGTGACCCTGTATGGGAGGCTGGCCTTGAGCCCCATGTGAGCCCCTGGGCCTGGTCATACACCCCCTCCCATTCTGCACGGCCAGGAACAGGGGTGTGCCTGCCTGTGTGTGCATCTGAATACACACACACACACACAGGTACGCACCCAGGAAGGGACCCGGTTGGCATCAAGCCAGGGCCCTCATGACCCCACCCCGGGATCTTGCCCCTTCACCCCTGACCCACTGCCCTCTGGCCACGCTCTCCTTCACTGTCCCTCTTACACACAGCCAGTTCCAGCCTCAGGACATTTGCTCCTCTTTCTCTCTCCACCTGGTGCTTCCTTCCCCTAGACCAGGGCTCCTGAACCTATCCTGTGCATGTGTCCCCTTGGGCATTTGTGAAAATGCAAAGTCTGACACCGCAGGGCCCGGGTGGCCCAGAGGCTGATTTTCCAATAAGCTCCCAACAGCGCTGCTGCTGGTCCCACACCTGAAGTAGGGAGGCCCTCCATCCCCCCACAGTGGGGTCTTTCTGTTGTCTTCACGTCTCCTATCCAGAGAGGCCTCCCTGGCCACCCTTCTTAGGGTGTCCCCTACCCCAGCCCAGGCCCTGTACAGCACGGGCTCGCAACGACTTCTCGACTATCTGGGACCACTTTTGATGGCTACACACTTGCCCACTGAGGCCCAGTCTTCCCCACTAAAGCTGAGTTGCATGAGAGCAAGGCCCACACCCAACCAGCTCAGCCATAGCTGTGTGGCTTAGCACAGGGCCTGCACATAGTAGGTGCTCAATAAAGACTTGTCCACTATGGCCTGGATGTCCCCATTTTATGAATGGCATGACTGAGGCCTAGAGAAGGGAAACCTTCAGGTTCCCCAGGTGATCTCTTCCCTGCCCTGTGCTCCATGTGTGAGCACCCTGCCTGGGCCAAGAGACGGGTCTTCTCCTTACCTTGGAAGGAGGTGATGATGCTGAAAAGGTAGAGGACGACAAGCTGGAAGGTTCCGGAAGCAAAGGAGAAGAAGATCAAGGCCCAGGGCAGGCCAAGGACGAGGCTGAGGCCCAGCAGCGTTAGCACGTGTGACCACTTTTGGGTGTGGGGGCGCAGCCGCAGGATGTGCACCACCATGGTGCACAGCATGGCCGTGTTGAACAGAAACACCAGGCTGAAGAGGCCCAGGTTGGTGATGTAGCTGACCAGGGAGTCCCGGATCCAGCACCTGCAAGTAAGGGCCGGGGGCTCAGTGCGCGGCCAGCAGGGGCGGCATTCCCGGGCTGTGCTGGTCCTGTTTGTTTTTACGATTATTCACTGTTTACAGCAAGTGCTGCTTGTTTACTACTTACAGTGCTGATGCAATCTTAAAAATACATTTACGTCAACAAGTTGGATTGTTTAAAGGAAAATATTAAGTAAGTAATAATATAGATAGTACAAAAGTGAGGCAGAAATCACTGGGTCACAACGTGAAGGGCTGAAAATTTCAAAGCCACTGAGCCGTTGGGAAGGACCCTTCCCAGCCTGGAGCTCAGGAACCCTGGCTTCCAGGCGGGGCTCAGGGGATCTACAGGCAGGGCCACTGCCAGCCTGGGAGAATCAGGGAGTGGAGAAGGACTGGACTTCAGCCCCACTCACCCCCTGCCTTTGAACAGCACACTGGCCTCAGGGTGGCCAAGAGTAGATCCCTCCCCTCCTGGAGCCTCCGTCTGTCCCATGGGAAACAGAGTGCGGGAGGCTCATCTGCTTCAACCCATGCGCCCATTCACGCATGAGGGAACGGAGGCTCAGAGAAGCCGGCGCCCGTGCAAGGTCACCTGGGGAGTGAGTGCTGGATCCAGGCCTTTTCTCAGCCCCATGACTCTTTTTTTTTTTTTTTTTTTTTTTTGGGACGGAGTTTCACTCTTGTTACCCAGGCTGGAGTGCAATGGCTCGATCTCGGCTCACCGCAACCTCCACCTCCTGGGTTCAGGCAATTCTCCTGCCTCAGCCTCCTGAGTAGCTGGGATTACAAGCACGCACCACCATGCCCAGCTAATTTTTTTGTATTTTTAGTAGAGACAGGGTTTCACCGTGTTGACCAGGATGGTCTCGATCTCTTGACGTCGTGATCCACCCGCCTCGGCCTCCCAAAGTGCTGGGATTACAGGCTTGAGCCACCGCGCCCGGCCCCATGACTCTTAAACCAGTGCTCCGGCCACTGCCAGGCCAATTCCTTGAGGAGACTGGAACCCAGGTGTCTCCTGGCCAGCATGACCTGGGCTGCTCCCTGGCCTCCGCACCCAGAGATCCACCTCCCTGCCCCCATCGCACACAGCCACTCACATGGAAGGGTAGATGACACTCTCTGGAGTCCTATGCACAGCCAGGATGATGGGGCCATAGTTGTCCACATCCACCAGGGCCACCAGCGTCACCAGAAAGATGGGGAAGCCTGAGGGTGGCAAAGCATGGTGCTCCATCTCCTGCTATCTGAGGCCTGCCCCTTCCCTGCTGGCCTCAGGGGATCTGAAGGGCGAGGCCCCCTCTGAAGTCTGGGCTCCCGAAGCCCACCCAGCCCCATCTGGTGGAGAAGTTCTCCCAAGCTTGGACCCTCCCCTTCCCTATTCCAGCTTGGGTTTTCTATAAGGGGAAGCCATCTCCTCCAACCTTAGCTCTGCCCTTCGTCAGCCTGGGGGCCCCTGGGAGAAAGGCCTGTGGGTCTCTGCTGCAGGGCTGAATGTCAGGGGGAGATGGGAGGGGCAGACAGTTTAGGAGGGACAGCAAGAGTTCTGCCTTCAGGGACTGTCTGCACTAGACCTTGACCTCACCCATTAGGTGGAGATTGGAAGCTCCCTAGAGGAGGCTGCCTACCTCCAGACACAGCATCCTGACACAGAGCCACCTCCAAAGGAATTTCATGCAAATGGGGGAGTGGACAACGAAGGGGCCCAATGACCAACCCATGAGGAGCAGCAAGCTGGGGTCAGGGGCATGCGGAGGCTAGGGGTCTGTGCAATGTCCAAACAGACTTGTGGCATCAGGAGCCCCTGGGCTCTGGGTCTGACATAAGACGGCTGGGCCACAGGGGAATTGACAGTCACTGGCCAAGAACAAAGTGCCAAAGCCACAGGGAATCTGTTACCCGAGGTCCCGTGGGGTCCAGAGGCAGAGCCATTGCCAGTCTGAGTGACTAAATGAGTGGAGCGGGATTTCAGCCCCACCGATCTCTGAACTGGGTGCCTTTGAGCAGTGCACAACCTGCACATTCACACATGGTGGACCTGCTCATAAAGCCCCTTTGTAACAGAGTGAGTGATGTGGAGAGTTTGGAAGTGTTTCTTGGGGACAGGGCTCACCACTTCCTCCTAAAGGGGACATTGACCCAGCCAAGATGAAGGACACCTGAGGATGAGTGAAGGAAGCCAGAGAGATAGGTGGAGAGGCAGGAGCAGGTGCCTAGGTTTTGCCAGAGCCACGTGGGAGAGGCAGGTGTGGGGCCCCGCCCACTTACCCCAGCCCAAGGCACTCAGCTTGAACAGGTAGCCAGGGACGTAGGTGCCGAAGACCTCTACCACAAGTCGGTAGAGATTGTAGCCCTCGAGGCCCATCCAGGAGAGGCAGGTGAGCAGGGAGAAGTGCAGGAAGATGGCGCTGGCACGGCAGCCGGGCTCCGAGGCCGTCAGGGCCACTGGCTCGCTGAGCAGGAAGCTTACGTCCAGCAGGAAGACGGCCAGCAGCAGGTTCATGTGCACCTTGATGGTGTAGTCCCGAGGTTTCCTCCTGCATGGCAGGGATACCCTGGTGGGCCAGTGTGGGAAGGTAGAGAGGGGAGTATGCCCACATCTCCTCCAGGAAGCTTTCCCAGACTGCCCCCCCCAGACACACACACACACACACACACACACATATACACACACACACACACACAATCATACCCTCCCCCATCCTGCTCCTGTGGCTGCAGCCAACCTGCTCCCCACATCCCCCTGTGGACCTACTGTGTGCCTAACACCCATAGACTCAGGCACCAGGTGCACGTTTAACAGAAGCCTCAGCCAGGCAGAGCGATGAAGAGAAATCAGCCACTACAGTAAACCAGACACTCCCAAAGTCGGAGAGAAAGCACTGGCATTTCTACCGTGTTGGAGAATCCATACCATCCATGTTCCGTGTCTGCCCATCTGTCTGCACAGCCGTGCGTCTGTGAGTCTGAGTGTGGGCTGTGAGCATCAGTCTGTCTGCTGGTTTGCAAGTCAACGTGTGCACATCCCACCCCAACCCCCACTCCAGGATTCTACGTGGCCCTTGAGGGTGTGGCAGAATATGCAGGCCCCAGCGTCACCATCCAGGAGTCCCACCCCGCCCTGCCCCTAACTCAGGGCACCATCTTGAGCTGGTCCTTTCCCCTTGAGACTCACTTTACCCATCTGTGAAGTGTGAGGATGGTGCCTTCATAGGGTCGGGGTGAGAGTTACGCTGATACAAAGCATCAGGCACAGATAAGGCACTCAGTTCCTAAGGGTGCCTGGTGTCCTTGAGCATGGTTGTGAGTAGCCAGGTGTTGGGAGTTTCTGCCCGCACCCCCAGCCTTCCACTGAGCCCATCTCATCACCCAGCTGTCCTTCCTCATCACCATCACCTACTTAGCTCCCCGGGTGCACAGCTGTGCACACGCATGACAGTCATATTTACACACACATGCTCGTGCACACACATGACAGTCATACACACATGTTCGTGTACACGCATGACAGTCACACACACATGTTCGTACACACATGTCACACACATGCTCATGCACATGCATGACAGTCATATATGCACACATGCTCATGCACATGCATGACAGTCATATACACATGCTCGTGCACACACATGACAGTCATACACAATGCTCATGCACATGCATGACAGTCATACAATGCTTGTGCACATGCACGACAGTCATACACACAATGCTCGTGCACACGCATGTCATATACACACACATGCTCATGCACATGCGTGACAGCCATACACACATGCTCGTGCACATGCATGACAGTCATATACACACATGCTCATGCACATGCATGACAGTCATACACACATGCTCGTGCACATGCATGACAGTCATATACAGACATGCTTATGCACACGCATGACAGTCATACACGCAATGCTCATGCACATGCATAACAGTCATATACACACACACGTTTGTGCACACATGAGTCATACACACATGCTCATGCACACGCATGACAGTCATACAATGCTCGTGCACACGCATGACAGTCATACACACATGCTTGTGCACATGCATAACAGTCATATACACACATGCTTGTGCACACACGACAGTCATATACACACACATGCTCATGCACACGCATAAACACAGCTTCACCTTCCTCTCCTCCTTCTTCGTGCCTGGGGATAGTGAGAACTGAAGGTGTCCCTCCTCTCCCCAAATGGACTCAGCACTGAGGGCAAGCGCACCCCAATTTAGGCCAAGCCAAGCACTGACAATCTGACAACCTCTGCCAATTCCTCGCCGTGTGACCTCAGGCAAGTCACTTACTCTCTCTGAGCGTTCCTTCATAGGGCTGTTGTGAGGATGCACTGAGCTGACGTGGGTAAAGCACTAAGGACAGGGCATGGCACGTGGGAAGTTTGGCACGTGTTAACTATCATCGTTATCTCGGGGATATGATTCTGTGCACCAGCGCTCTCGCAAATCTGCTTATTCAAAGGCAGAAATGAAGATTCTTTTTTTAAATTTTTTGTTTTGCTTTCCCGTCTTACTCCAGGAACAGATTCTTGGGTGGACTCTCTCCATTTTAAATGTTGAAAATTAGCTGGGCGCGGTGGCTCACGCCTGTAATCCCAGCACTTTGTGGGGCTGCGGTGGGTGGACCACCTGAGGTCAGAAATTTGAGACCAGCCTGAGCAACATGATGAAACCCCATCTCTACTAAAAATACATAGATTAGCAGGGCATGGTGGTGGACACCTGTAGTCCCAGCTACTTAGGAGGCTGAGGCACAAGAATCACCTGAACCCAGGAGGCAGAAGTTGCAGTGAACCGAGATCGTGCTACTGCACTCCAGCCTGGGCGACAGAGCAAGGCTCTGTCATACATACATACACAAAATGTTGACAATTAGTTAAAATGTGTAATTGCTATGTTACCAAAACACCACAGATCTGAGGAGGAGCCGTGGCCCCCAGGGGTCAGCACACTGTACCCCCCACAGCTCCCCTAACCACACACACAGTTCCAGGGCATTCGGGCAGGCCAATCCCAGGAGCAGGTCTCCACGGCTGCAGGCCCCGGCGGGGGAGTATACCATGGAGGGCCCCTCCCCTGTCCCACCCCCTCAGGCCTCACCTGGACCAGAGGTAGGCGGCGATGGTGACGACGCAGGCCAGGGCAGAGATGACACAGCCCACGTAGGAGAGGAGGCTCAGGTAGTGCCTGTGCACAGCGTCCAGCTCCACCGAGGACACCTGGCCGCAGGAGACAGGTGAGGGCTGGCCTCCATGTCCTCCACCCAACCTGCAGGCTTGCCCTGTGTGCCGGGCTAACCTGGGGTCCCTGGTGGGCCTAAGAACCTCCTCTCCCAACTGAGCAGAATGTGGTCCCATGAGTGAATTTTTCTGGAGTGGGGGCATCTTCAGATTTGACCACATTCTCGAGCGGCTTCTTGACCCACAGAGGCCAAGAACCCTTCATGAGAGAAGCCCTATTCTGTCCCGGCACTGATTACTCCTCTATAACATTTAACATGGGAATAGGTTTCCTGGGAGGGAATGAGCTTCCCGCACCCGGGGGTATCTAAGCCCCAGCTGGACCCCCACAGGGAAAATCCTACAATTCTGGGATCATGAATTCTGAGGTCTTGGGGGCACTGGAGGCCACCTCAGGGGCCTTATTAGAAACACTCTTGGCCTCAGCACTGCCAAATCAGAACCCCAGGTGAGGGCCAGGAATCTGCATTTTAGCACACATCAAAATTTGGAAATAAAGAGCTGGCTTTATAAACCAGCTCTTTCACTGACTAGCTGTGCGGCTGCAGGTACACTGCTGAACCTCTCTGCGCTTGGCACATAATAGAAGTGACCTCGGAGGGCTGTTATGAGGAATAAATGACTGATGTGTGAAAAGTGCCCGCACAGAACAAGCACATGGCCTGGGGTGCGGCCACGAGGCAGGAGTGGGGACCCTCACCATCAGCACTGCGAAGTAGGTCAGGTGGTTGCAGAAGCAGGACGTTTGCGTTTCTCTCCTGATGGTCTCACACCCAGCACTGCTCCAATGCCCGGGGCTGCCCACTGAGGAGGGGACAGCATGCGGCTCCAACCAGACCCAGTCCCCCAGGGCCCCACTGTGCCCACCCCCAAAAGCACGACTGCGGCATGCCACCCAGCGTACCCAAAGCCTGCCATTGCCCTCTCTTCAAAGTCCACCTTTCTCCAGGAAGCCCTCGGTGATTAACTCCACCTCCCCCTTCCCCCCCCATCCCCGCCGGACTCCATTTCTCTTCCAAATACTTGTCCGGCCCAGGGACCCCTGCATACTCACGTGTCGGGTCTTCAACCCAGAACACACACTGCAGGGTCACATTCTTCTGTAGGGACAAGAAAAACAGAGTGGATTCTGTAACAGTCCCCCTTTACGGGCCAGGCAGAGGAAGCCTAGAACACAGTCAAGCCACCACCTGCCCCATTTGGACCTGACTGGCTGGAGCCCTCAACCAGGCAATCTTTCGTTATAAAGACAAATGAGTCTGGAGGGCAGGAGAGGAAAGGGTGACATGGCCAAGAAGGGACGCTTGTCCCCATGACGGCTGGCCCCACTCACCGGCTGTGGCTGGTGCTGGAAGGTGAGCACCACGGGCTCCGTGAGGTTGGCCACTTTGGTGTTCTGCACCACAATCCCCAAGACCTTCTCACCCAGGACTTGGCTGGAATTCTTGTCCTAGATACATGGGGTTCAGGGAAGAGAGTAGGGAGGGAGCTCAGGGCTGAGAAGAAGGGCCCAGAAGCCCTTACCCTATCTAGATAACTCTCTCCCAGCATATTCCCTTGAGATGCCGAGTCCCCCTCTGGAACCAATTGTGCCCATGTAGTCATTTACACTATAGTAAGAACAACATTGCTTGGCCCTCTCACAGGGAGATTTGCACATTGCCGTGCAATTCCTGACTTTACAAGGGAAGGCTCTGATTCCCAGAGGAAGGAGCTCATCTGCATGCCTTCTTTCCACCTCTGTCCGACAAAAAGTGCTTTCCCTGGGGAGCCATGAGGGTGAGGGCCTCGTACCTGAAACAGGGCTTGGCTACTGAAATCCACCAGGAGGAGCCTCTTCTCAGTCTCCCGCCTCCCGCTTCTGGTCCTCTGGAAGAGCGATCGAGGCAGCCTCACCGAGTACTCCAAGATCTCGCTCTGCTCCTCCTGCAGACCAGGGTCCCTTTAGGGCTCAAACGCACACACCCAGATCCATGCCCCCCGCCCCAGCACACACACACCCATCCCGTCCTGGACACTGCCACCCCTAAGCCCATTTCTTCAGGAAGCCAAGCCTGACTCATGCCAGCCCTCCCTTCCTTGCTCCCAGCTCTGGCTGGGGAGCCCTGTGGTTGGACTCCAGGAATCCAGGGCAAATAGGCTGGGGAGAACCACGTGGTGTTGTGTTGTCTGGGGCTTCAGATGCCAGCTCTGCCCATAGCAGCCAGGTGGGGGGTGGCCATGTGGGCAGGGCGCATGGTTCCCAGGTAACCAGAGCCACTCAAGGGGAAGTCTCAAGACATGGGGGCAGCTGGGCACAGGGGCTCATGCCTATAAGCCCAGCACTTTGGGAGGCCAAGGTGGGAGAACTGCTTGAACCCAGGAGGTCAAGACAACCTGGGCAGCACACCTATCTTTACCACTGTATATATATATATATATATTTGAAACAGAGTCTTGCTCTGTCACCCAGGCTGGAGTGCAGTGGCGTGATCTCGGCTCACTGCAACCTCCGCCTCCCGGTTTCAAGCAATTCTCCTGTCTCAGCCTCCCAAGTGGTTGGGATTACAGGCACACACTAACACACCCGGCTAGTTTTTGTATTTTTAGTAGAACCAGGGTTTTACCACGTCAGCCAGCCTGGTCTCAAACTCCTGCCCTCAAGTGATTTGCCTGCCTCGGCCCCCCAAAGTGCTGGGATTACAGGCGTGAGCCACTGTGCCTGGCCTTACAAAGAGCTTTTTTTTAAGCCAGGTGTGGTGGCAAGCCTGTAGTCCCAGCTGCTCATGAGGCTGAAGTGGGAGAATCGCGTGAGACCGGGAATTTGGGGCTGCGGTGAGATATGATTTTGCTACTGCACTCCAGCCTGCATGACAGAGCAAGACCCTGTCTCAAAAAAGAAAAAGAGAAAAAGACAGGGGTGCATGGCAGGCGTTCAGGAGCCGGCCTTCCGTTCACACGGCTGGCCCCAGGAGACTGGCATGGGAATCAGGTCCTGCCACTGTGCCAGGCGGGGTCCTCAATTCCATGGTTGAGCTACTGACTGAGGATGGCTATCTATCCTCTGGCCTGGAACCTTCCCGGGTGACCCTGGGGAGAGGCTATGGGGGCTACTGAGCTTCGGGGAGTGCTCACAGCCCCACCTCCTGGCAGCCAGGCCCAGCCCGCACCTGCCTCCCGCCCAGGCTGGCCCCTGACCTCCTGCCGGGAGTGGATGTGCAGGTCCTGCAGGCCGGCGGTGGGCTGGAGCTTCCATACAGTGGCATTGACCCGGTCCTCCTCAAAGGACACTGTGTCCCCCACAAACCTCACGGAAGTCAGCTTCGACTCCAGGTTCTGCAACTGCCTGGCAGGGAGGAGAAAGCGGCAGTGACGGTGGGGAGGGGCCGGCTGGCAGCTAGATGGGGGCAGGAGGAGAGACTCAGACAGAGAGAGGGGCGGGGGTGGGCAGGAGAGTGTGGAGAGCCGGCAGAAGAGAAACGCTGGCACCTGAGCGCTGGAGAGAAAGAATGAGCTGGGGAGGGGCAGACAGAGGAGGCGGGGCCTGGGAGCCACAGGAAAGGAGAGCGATGGGGTGGTGGGGGCCGTCCTTGGAGTCAGCACAGCAGGTTCAAGCCCAGCTCTGTCTGTGCCAACCCACTCTGTGGCCTTGGATTGGCTCTGCCGTCTCTGAGCCTCGGTCTGCTGGGCTGTGCCATGGACCACCCGTCCCTCCTTTATGTGGGGGAGGAGGGCTTCGGATGGCGGGTGCCCGTTTGGTTACTGACTCAGGAGAGGGGTTCTGCCTGGGGGGCGTGTGCTGACTCCCAGTGGAAGGAAAGAGAATCAAGGAAGCATTCCAGCCCCAGGGAAGGCCTCCCGGTGCCCCCCACTCCAGGTCCAGAGCTCTGATCCCTTCCTGGCTCCCCCTGCTGCCCCGGGCACCACACTTACTGGCTGGCAGGGGTGGCCGAGGGCCTCCTCGAGGCCTTCTGGGGATGCTTCAGGAACTGGCTGAGCAGCTGGAGGTCCCTTTTGAGCTCGCACATGTCCACTGAGGCATTGTGAGCTGCCGTGTGGGGAGAACCTGGGGAGGGTGGACAGGCCCCCCACCGCGGCTGCTGATTCAGGTCCCAGGACCCTCCCATTCTGCCCCATGCCACCCCGACATGACTCTGAATGCCTCGATCCTTACTCTACAAAGGGGAAACTGAGGCTTCAAGAAGTGGAGTGGAGGCCGGGAGCAGTGGCTCACTCCCATAATCCCAGCACTTTGGGAGGCCAAGGCAGGTGGATCACCTGAGGTCAGGAATTTGAGATCAGCCTGGCCAACATGGTGAAAACAAATCTCTACTAGAAGTACAAAAAAATTAGCCAGGCGCCTGTAATCCCAGCTACTCAGGAGGCTGAGACGGGAGAACTGCTTGAACCCAGGAGGCAGAGGCTGCAGTGAGCCAAGATCGTGCCATTGCATTCCAGCCTGGGCTATAAGAGCGAAACTCCATCTCAAAAAAAAAAAAAAAGAAGTGGAGTGGACACTGCCAAGGTCACTCAGATGAGGCCAACCCAGGGGCTGAGTCTTACAGAACCCGCCAGCAACGCCAGCCCCAGCAGGACGAGGTGGGATGCTCCCTGCTCAGCAGCCTCCGCAGGCGCCCTCAGCTACACACACGGAACAGGGAGGGCCCAGCCAGGCCTGCTTAGGAGGGACACAGGGGGCTTGGTGATGGTTCCTGGGATTCCACACCCACCACCTCCCTGACCCCAGGCTTGGCCCCTCTGCCCAGGTAGCCTGCACCCAAAGGAGACTGACTCAGGTAT
Organism: Sapajus apella; assembly: GCF_009761245.1. Lineage (NCBI taxonomy): Eukaryota > Metazoa > Chordata > Mammalia > Primates > Cebidae > Sapajus > Sapajus apella. The sequence continues at coordinate 1,750,060 of NW_022436955.1, read as the reverse complement.
CTCCAGGGATTAGGTGGGACTCAGATGAGGAAGACAGACAGTGGAGGCTGGGGGGTATACTTTCGGTGCCACTGAGGAAGGCAGGCCCTGCGTAGCCCAATCTTTTGAATGTATCACCCAGAGAGCCTGAGTTTTAGGTGATTTGGAAACTCTAGTGCATGTTTTAAAAAACCCTCTACTGGCCAAACAAGTCTGGTCTTCAGAATGCCAATTTGTAACTAGGACTGACTTTGCCCTAAATCCTCCCAGATTGGGAGCAGAAGCCCAGCCTGGGGTGTGGGGACCCCCCGGGGGGTCTGCCCTGGCCCCTGCCTGTTGCATTGGAGATGATCAGTTAGCCTGTCACACGAACATAATCAAAGTGCTGTGCCCCCAACCCCTGACAGCCCTGCCATAAACTTGAGGTGCTGGAGAGACATGAAAGCCCCCCGGTAAACCCTCAAGCTCCTTCTGATGCTCCTCCCTGCCTGGCCTCCACTCAGCATTGAATGGTGCTGAAAGGTGGTGGCCACATGGTACCTGTCACACTCCAGGGCGAAGATGCAGCTTCTGGACCTGAGTCAGCCCCACCCCACTGCTCTCCTGACCTTTGACCTCTCATGCTCCACCTTGACCCCCCACTCCCCTCCAATCAGCTGCTGGATTCAAATCCTGGCTCCCCCATTGGCTAGCTGTGCCCCTGTGGGCAGCCTTTCTGTGCCCCAGTTTCCTCCTCTGTGAAATGGGAATAAACAATCTACACTGATGCTGAGGAAGAATTCTTCCTTGATCTTCACTCTGTTTCGAGTGTCTGCTCTCCCACCCTGTTCAGACCTCATCCTCCTTCTCCAAGACCTCTGCAGCCTCAGGATGGACCCTTGCCCCTCCATCCTCACCCCTGCCTGCCCACAAAATAACCATCAAGGGACAGTGGGGCCAAGCGCGGTGGCTCATGCCTGTAATCCTAGCACTTGGATCACTCTCCTCCCCTCCTCAGACACCTTCAATGGCTCCCCAGTGCCTGTGAGTAAAACCCAAGTTTCACGATCTGACATTGTGAACCCAGTCCACTTTGCGATTTGCCTTCCCTGCCCCCGGACCACCGCCCAGTTGTTCCCTCTGCCTGGAAGTTGCCTTACTGTGAAAGGAGAAGGTGAACCTGGCGGCACTGGGCAGGCTGATGTTCTGAGGGCTCCACCAGGAGGTGACAGAGGTGGCAAACAGCGGGAGACCCGGGGCCAGGCTCTCCTCTTGGTGCTGGAAGCAGAGGAGGCTAGAGGCTTTGTCACTCAGCAGGAAGTCATGCTTGCCATAGAGAAGATGCAATCTCCCAGCGTGTCGGTTCCAGTAGAGGCAGAAGTGGTAGAGGCCCCTGGGTTCGGGGAAGGATCGGGAAGCAGAGTGGGCTGCAGGGAAGGGGGCGTGGACTGTGAGGGCCTCCTCGGAGTTCTCGATGGAGATGCGCAGGTCTGGCGTGGGTTTGTAGCGGAGGCTGCTCCTGTGTGTCTGGTTCCGCTGGCCGCAGAAGCGAAAGTCTTCCCTGTGGCCCCTGCTGTGGGCACCTGAGGAGGCAGAGGCTGCAGATGGCACCCTGTGGTAGGGGCTGAGCAGAAGCAGGGAAGGGGACAGGCCTTGGGCTGAGAACATGTGAACCTAGAGCCTGAGACTCACACACATTCCAAGGGTCTACAAAAACGTGTTAGTCTTTCCCACTCAAAACTTACCGGCATCAAAATATAAAAAGAGGAAACTGAAAACGAATAGTAATTTCAAAGGCAAAACAAATTTTTAAGAGCAATGAAGTAATTTAATGAGGCCATGGCTGCCATGGACGGTTGTGCAGGTGATACACTGCACAAAAATGCTCTGGCTGCAAAGGTGAGTGGGGTAGTGTCCCATCCATGTTCCATACCCTAAGCTGTGCACGGCAGGGCTGCGTCTACCAAAAGGAAGGAGAGTCTTTCTTTTCTCCAAGGTATCCTCCCTAGCTGAGCTGTACCTGCCTAAAGGAGTGCTGGCAGCCACCCTAGGCACGGAGGCATTTTAACGTAAGTCCCAACAGCCCCGGGGCACCCCTGGGAAGACCTGCCTTGGACCAGGAAGAGCAGACTCAGCAGGAGCAGTGGCCTCTGCAGGAGCCACTGGGCAGTCATCCTCCTTCCACGAAGTCACTCTTGGAAGTCACCACCTGGAAGAGGCCAGGAATGTTAGCCGGCAGTCTAGACTGTGTGGGGGTTGGGCTGGTCCTGCAGAAGAGGAGGCCAGCGTCGCATGGATGTGGGAGGTGAGGTGGAAAACAGCCCGTGGACCTCCCCAGAGCGGCCAGAAACTGATCTTCAGGAGGCAGTGGGGCCGGGCGCGGTGGCTCACGCCTGTAATCCCAGCACTTTGTGAGGCCGAGAAAGGAGGATCACTTGAGCATAGGCGTTTGGACCAGCCTGGGCAACACAGTGAGACCCTATCTCTACGATAAATAAACAAAATTAGCCAGGTGTGGTGGGCATGCCTGTGGTACCAGCTACTAGAGAGGCTGCGGTGGCAGGATCACTTGAGCCCAGGGAGTCAAGGCTGCAGTGAACTATGACCGCGCCTGCAATCCAGCCTGGGTGACAGAGTGAAACCCTGCTGGAAAAAAAGGAAAAGAGGTGGTGGCTGTCCAGAGTCCAGCTGAGTTCCAGTCTCAGGTCCGCCGTTTGCCTGCTGCAGCACCTTGTCACTCAAAATCGGGCTAACCATAATGCCTCTCTCCTGGACCCAGAGTGACCGGCTGATCTTGTCTAGAATCTGGTGGTGAGGGTTCCACTTGGAACTGCCACCACCTTGCCCCTCCATGCCTGGAGGGAACACAGAAAAAAGGGGGCTACCAGAGTTCTCCCCAGCTACCTCCCTATCATCATTCCTGAGACTTAGCTCAGAGGACACCTCCTCCAGGAAGCCCTCCCCAACTCCCTCCACAATCAGTCCCAGCCTCCTTTGGTTCCCACCACTGGCCAAAACCCCTCCCCACCCCCCATTAGCCTCCTCCAGGTAGTGGGAGATGGTGTGTTCCCTCCTCCTCCGTCAGCCAGGGAGCACCTGATCCATCTCTGGGAGCAGGGCCTGGCATAGAGAGGTTGCTGGATAAAGGCTGTGGGGACGGAGAGTGAGGGAACTAAAGGATCAATGTATCCACGGCGCCCTCTACAGGAGCCAGGAGGGAAGGGCGCTTCCTATCATGACCGCCAGGGGGAGGCAGTTTCCCGGGCCTGGAGCAAAGGAACCAGTCTCCACTAAGGACCAGGACTCGGTATTGCCCCAACCTGGCATGGATGGGGCACATCTGACCCTCCGAGCTCTCTATTAACTGAGCGCCTGCTATCTGCCAGCCTCTGTGTTGACATGTCCCACCTCTGCATCTCTGCACTGATTCTCACTCCAACCCTATGAAGTGGGTACTGCTGTTGGTCCATGGCACAGATGGAGAAACTGAGGCCCAGGAGTCAAATGACTTGCTCCAAAATGCTCCCGAGGCCAGGGACTTTCTCTGCCTGGTCAGGAGTGTAGTGCCTGGAGGGGAACCTGCGGGGCTGGCACTTGTAGAATTGCCAGGAGGCTTGGCCCTCCCTATGACCAGCTGGCCCTGTGGCAAAGCTGGGGGTTCACAGACAGGCAACCTCATCCTGTGTGGCATGGCAGCTGGCTGCAGGGACAGAGGACCTCACTGGCCACAAGCCAGAGAATACACACAGAGTATGAGTTTGAGAGAAACCAAGGAGGACTTTCAGGAAGAGGTGGCTTTGGAAGTGAATCATTGAGGGAAGCATTAAAGGGAGGGGTGTCCCAGGCAGGAGCTGAATATCTCCTTCCTAGGCCAGTCCTCCCTCGAACAAACCTGGCCCCTTCAGTCGAGAGCCAATCCCCTGAGTCCCACCATATGGAATGGAACCCCAATTTCTCAGGCCTTGTCGTTCAGTCGTAGGTCAGACAGGCTCATCATCTGCCGCTGATGGCATCACAGGACCCTCTGAGAAGAAGGATGTGGAAGGTGTTTTAGGGAGGGGCGCCATTTCCCAGGTTGTGATTTGTAAGGTTTCGCTGTGTCTTCTCTCAGCATTTTGATTCCTTTTGAAACTACCTCCTGCCAGCGGAAGGAAACTCAACATCCAGGGACAGGGACACGTCCCTCCCAGACCCCCTCTTTCTTTCTGCTTCCTGTCAGTCTCTGTTGCTGTCCCCCTGGTTGTCAGTCCAAATGCCACTTCCTCCAAGCAGCCCTCACTGCTACCACAACTCTCCACCTGTAAACTCGAAGCTGACCAATCATTTGGAGACTTTGGATCCAAGGCCCAAAGAGGGCCAGTGACCTCTCAAGGTCACACAGCAAGCAAGGAGGGAACCGACCAGAATCCACGCATCTCCCTGGCTCACTGACCTTCAAAGTCAGTCAGAACCACTGCCTCACGTTAGCCCTCCTGGATTGGCTCTTGAGAATAAGGGAGGGAGTACAGGTAGTGAGCTCCCCATCACTGGAAGGAAACAAGTGAAACAGTACCAACATGGGGTGCCATGGAAGAAATCAGGACACACACAAGGACCAACTGTCCCCGCCACTTCCTGAGCCATCCCCACTCCACCTCAGCTGTTTGAACAACTACTCCAAGGTGGACAGCTCTGGCCCCATCAACATGCTTGAGGTTTGAGGGGGAAGAGCTGCCTGGCTTCCTTTAACCCATGGGGTAGACTCTAGAGCCAGACAGCCTGGGTTCAAATCCTGACTCGCTCACTAGCTGTGTGTCCTTGGGCTAGTTACTCACCCTCTCTGGGCCTCGTTTTCCTCACTTGTAAAGAATAATATAGAAATCAAGCTCACCTCAAATGTCACTGTGAGAATTAAATGAATAGATACCTGTAAAGGTCTTAGAGACAGGGGCCAGGAATCTCCGCTAAGTAACTCCATACTTTCTAACCAGTTCATGCCTGCTCCTAACTCGGCCCCCTGGGCCTGTCACAGGCCCCTCCTCCCTGTTTCCCGCTCTTCCGTGCCACCCCTAGCAGCCAGCTCACCCACTGGAGCACCTTGAGGGGAAATTCTTACTGCATGAAGTTTCCTTTCCGGGAGTCCAGTGGAAGGCTGAAACCCCACCCAGAAAACTTCCCTCCCCCAGAAGGCCCTGGAGGCAGGAGAGTTGGGCTGGGGACAAGAAAGTTGCCATGCAGATTGGGCAGGGGGAGGCACCATCCTGCTTGTCTGCTTAGCGCCCTTCCTTCACCCCTGCCTCTGCCACCCGTCCAGGTCAGCCCCACGCACACACACCTGCCACCTGCCCACGCACCCACCCAGGTGCCAGGATACAGCATGAGCCTCTGCACAGACTCCTGGGACCTGACGTGTCTCAGCCTCTGCAGCTTCGGAACCCCAGCGCTGTAGGGCCTGTCCTCACGCTCAGTACCAACCACGGTCCCGAAGGCAAGGACCTCGTCTCGGCTCCCAGGGAGCCAGAGGGGGCAGCTGAGCAGAGGGTATTCTAGCAACAGCCCTACAATGATCATGTCAGTGGTGACATCCACGTAATCACACCAAACTCTCAGAACCATCGGGTAATTCGGGTCCCACGGCTACCATTTTACAGATGCGGACACTGAGGCTGGAGAAGGCTGTGTGTTCTCAGATCACGTGGGCTTAGGGCTGAGCCTCCCCCTCCTTGTAGAGCTGGCACTGGTAAAGGCCCCAGAGATGCACGTCCTCCCCGACCCCCTGGCTTTAGAATCCAGCCCCCCAAAGGGAAGGAGAGGAGCAGCACAGAGAATCCAGCCTGGAAACAGAGTGCTGGGGCCGAGGCCCAGGAAAGCCCCCACCACCCCCGCTGGCCCTCCAGAGCGGCCGCTTTCGACCTCAGACCTTCCGTAAACATGCACAGGACAGAACAGGCCGGCCCAGCCTGACACAATGGGGGCCACATCACGGGGTTCCCCAAGGATCTGGCAGAGTGGAGCACGGCCAGGGTTTGTCTGAGCTGAGACCCCACCCCACCCCCAGCCCATCCCCCAGGGCTCCAGCTCCAGTTCTGCACGGTGGGGGGTGAAGGGGGGGACCCACAGCTCACTTTCTCCCGGCGGAGTTGGGGGGGTGGCCTGAGTCACTTCCGTGTGGAGCCACGAGTCACCGCTACCCAGGCCAAGCTCCTGGAAAACCCATTTCCTCGGAGGATGGAGATGGAAGTTGAGTGGACGGACCTGGACGGCTCTGGGATTAACCTCTCCGCGTCTCCTGCCAGGAAGACTCCTGAACCTGGTCCCCCGCTGCTTCCGTCTTCCCTTTACACACAGCGGCCACCGCCCACCCCTGCACCAGGCATCCCACCCCAAGACCTTTGCCCCTTTCTGTCCCTTTGCCTTGGATGGCACCTAGCCCTGTGACATTCCACTCATCTTTGAGACGAGCTGAGACAAGCCCTCCCCATGAAGCCTCACCTGCCCGTCCATTCCTCACCAAAATTAACCCGCGTTCCTGCCGGCAGAGGCCCACCCTCAACACAACGTGCCCCCGCACCCTGCATTGCCACAGGCGCTCACATCCGAGGCTCCCAAGCCTGCCTGTGGGTCAGACCTCCCTCTGGGAATGCGCTAAAATGCAGATTCACAGGCCCGGCCCACAGAGCGTCTGATGGGTTGGGCTTGGGAGCTGGGCTTTAACAAGCATCTTGCTGATGGACATATGCAGGCTTGGGAACCGCGGGTTTATGAACCGGGGATAGGCACCAGCAGGTTTAGAGACTCAGGGAGGGGAGGGACCGGCCCGCAACCCCCAGCTGCTAGATGGCAGGGCCTGGACTGGGGGCCAGGGCAGCCTGCCTCCCAGCAGTGCGTTTTCCCTGCCCTGTGAGGCGGACCTGCCTGGTTCCTCTGTGGCTTCCCCTGTGGCTTCCCCTGCATTTCCCTGCCCTGTGACGTGGACCTGTCGGGCTCCTCTGTGGCTCCCCCAGCATTTAGCAGGGCCCTGGAAGGTGCCTCCTGAAAGACACTGTGCCTGTGCATGAATATATGTCTGTGCATGAGTGTGCATGTGCCTGTGCATGAATGTGTGCCTGTGCATGAGTGTGCATCAGTGTGCATGAGTGTGCGAGTGTGCCTGTGCATGAGTGTGTGTGCACGTGCATACGAAGGGATGCAGGGGGCCAGGAAGAGAATTCGAGAGAAGCCTGGGAACTGGGCAAGTTAGCTCCACAGAGGAGGAATGAGGGAGCCACTCAGACTTCAAAGGCGGGGAGGGCACAGGGCGGGCAAGGCACAGAGCCAAAAGCAGGGCTCCCGCAGGTGTTTCCTCCATGGAGGGCGAGGTGTGGGCTGGGAGGACTCTCCCTCCAACGGTTTCCAAACTTTTTTTATAAAAGTAAATCTTACTTGGAAATAGCATGTGCCCAACAGCTCAAAGGAAACATCCCTGTCAGACCCAGGTAGGACCCAGGGCCACACGCTACTCCCAGCCCAGTTCCCCGGCTCCTCAGCCACACCCAGGGTCCTGGGGTAACAGCCTCCAAAGGCCAAACCACTCCCCACCCCTATTCCCACTCCCTGAATGGGGCGACTGCAGCCCAAGCGAGGTGACCGCAGAGATCTCCCCAACAGGGGTGTTCCAGGATCACTGGGGGAAGCAGAGTGACTTCAGTTTTCAGGAATTTTCCTACAATAAAGGAGAATAAAATGAAGCAAGCTGCCTGCCTCGGAGGCTGGCGGGTGCCCAGGTCTGGCCCTCTCACTGCCCCGGGTGAGGCTCGAATTCCTTCACCAGACCTGCTGGACGCCCGCCCCGCCTCCACGCCACCAGCTCAGGCCTCACTGTCCCCATGGCTTCTGGTCTACCCAAGTCCTTGGGCCACAACTCCCTCTGCCTGCCCAGACACACCCTATGGGGAGACTGAGAAAGGGAAGAGCATTCCCTTTGGGGCATTCCCTGCCAGCCTGGGAGGGCATGGCAGGGCCTCTGAGTCCTCCCAGACAGCCAGTGGTACAAAGTCAGCCACCCTGCTGTCTCCCATATGTGGAACTGGGCATTTTCTTAAGAGACCTCAGAGAAGCCAATATATAGTCACCCAGCCAGGAAGGAACCTGGCCTTGGGTGCTCCCACCTCCAAGCCTTTGCACACGCTGGTCCTCCTCCCTGTGATGGCAGCCTTGTACACATCTGTGAGAGTCCCGGTGTCCTGGGCCTCAAACCCCACATCCTCCTGGGCCCCATGGTACCTGGCAGGACACCAGATGAGTGAGACTAAACAGGGTCTTATCTGGGCAACGAAAAGGGCCTTGGAATCCGGGAGATTCCAGGAGGAGAGGGAGGATCACAACCTCCACTGACCAAGTTCTCCGTTAGCCACTGGCATCCTGCAAAGCACTTGGCAAAAATGAATTGTTCAATCCTCACGATAACCCTGTGAGCAGAGCCCATGGGTCAGGCAATCTCGCACAACCTGGTGAAGCAAATGCTATCAGTGCCCCCACTTTAAAGACAGGGAGGCTGGGCACGGTGTCTCACGCCTGTAATCCCAGCACTTTGGGTGGCCAAGGCAGGTGGATGATTTGAGTTCGGGAGTTCGAGACCAGCCTGACCAACATGGAGAAGCCCCATGTCTACTAAAAATACAAAATTAGCTGGGCATGGTGGCACATGCCTGTAATCCCAGCTAGTTGGGAGGCTAAGGCAGGAGAATTGCTTGAACCTGGGAGACAGAGGTTGTGGTGAGCCGAGATTGCGCCATTGCACTCCAGCCTGGGCGACAGAGTGAGACTCTGACTGAAAAAAAAAAAAAAAACAGAAACTGAAGCCCAAAGAGTTTAAGTAATGCCCAAGACCACACAGCAAATAAGTAGTCAGCCAGGACTCAAACTCAGCCTAACCTCCAAGCCCATGCTTTTAGCCGTTGTGGACTACTGAGTTCTTTCTCTTCTCTGGGACTCAGTCTCCCCATATTTACCATGAGATAGCTTGCCAAAGCACTTTCAGGGAACACTAGTTCCCAAATTAGAGAAATGTTTGTGGGCCCTACTTTCTCTTGTATGTTAGCATATCAAAGGCTCTGATAAGTCCTGCAGGAAAGAAACCCATAACGCTTGGCTGGGCAGTTTCCCAGCCCAACATGAAGGTAGAGCCTTTTTTGCATGGACACCCGTTATCAACATGGAAAAAAGCTCAGAAATCTTGACGCCACACAGAGGCCTGCCAGCACCTCCAGCCCCCTCCCCTCTCTTCCCCTTTGAGCTGTCCCGAAGGTCATTATCGAGCATGAGATGAGCTACAGGAGACGCAGGCTGCAGCGCTCCCCGGGGCCACTCATCAACGTCCCTGACACTTCCAGGAAAGAGGTCCCCGGTGAGCCTGGGGTATATTCGGGCCTATCCCACCTCCCTTCGACCAGTGGCACCTGCTTATGGGAAATGGGCACTGCCAGGCCTGTCCCCAGGTGGGCCATTCCATTAAAGCCAGCCGTGGCCAGCTGGGCCTGTGGCTTCATCGCAAGCAGCTCAGACACTCAGGTTGTTGAGGAAGAGAGAGAATATGAGGATGTCAGAGTTTTAGGAGCTGAGAAACAAAGCCTCTTAGAATTGTGGAACTGAAGCCAGGGCTGCAGCGTGTGCCTACAGTACCAGCTCCCTGGGAGGCTGAGGCGGGAGGATTGTTTGAGCCCAGGAGTTTGAGGCTGCAGTGAGCTATGATCACACCACAGCATTCTAGCCTGGGTGACAGAGTGAGACCTTGTTTCTAAAAACAAATTAAAAGAAAGAAGAAGAAGAATTTTGGAGGCCAGCCACAGCGACTCACTCCTGTAATCCCAGCACTTTGGGAAGCTGAGGTGGGCAGATCACTTGAAGCCAGGAGTTTGCAACCAGCCTGAACAACATTGTGAAATCCCATTACCAAAAAAAGAAATTAGCTGGGCATGGTGGCACATGCCTGTAATCCTAGGTACCTGGGAGGCCGAGACATGAGAATCACTTGAACCCAGGAGGCAGAGGTTACAATGAATCGAGATGGTGCCACTGCACTCCAGCCTGGGTGACAGAGTGAGACCCTATCTCAAAAAAAAAAAAAAAAAAAAGGACTTTTAGAATTGATTGAAAAGACTTGGAACCTAAAGGAGAAGCAGGGATAGGAAGGCACTGGGGACACCAGCCTGTTTTGAAGGGACCTCAAAGAGCCAAAGAGCCAGCAGTCGGACTCTGGTGCCAGGCCTGCCCAGCGCATGCTCCTGGGGTGGTCCGCATCCAGGCAGAGGCTCATGGCCTCGTCTTCTCCTGGCCTTCTCCAGGGCGCCACTGAGGCCAGCCTCCTGGGCCCAGCGCACACACCAGTCAGCACCTGCCCAGGGAACACAGCGCCTGGAGCAGAGGCATAAGGTTCAGAGGAGCTCTGCAGCCACCTGGAAGCTTGGGGCCAGCCTGCCCCTTCTCTGGGCCTTATTTCCTCCTCTGTCAAGTGGGCGACTCTGATGCCTGTCCCCCGCCCGCCTTCTCTGGAGCCAGAGCCCTCCAGGTCCGCGGCTCCAGGAGGCCCACAGGGAAGAGCAGAGCTTACCTTCGAGCTGGCCGTGAGGGGCAGAGGGTGCGAGCCATCTCCCCTGCCCCGGCCAGACTCTCTCCCCTGTCAAACCACAGTCGGACCTCAGCTGTCTGGCCGAAGTTCCCCTTCCCCATCTGCATTCCCACGTTGCCCAAGGCCAGATCCGCAAGGTCAGCCCAGTCACCTCCCTCCTTGTTTTCTCAGGGAGGCAGTCCAGCTACGCCAGGTCTGGCAAAACTCCCATCTTTGGAGCCCAGGACATTTAGCATTCCCCAGGCCAGCCACCAATCCTCCCTTTCTTTTCTCCTCCTCCTCCCCCGGGTCCCAGATCCTGAGCGCACCCTCCCCAACTAAGTAGGCTGGGTAGGACACAGTTCTCCCCTGCCATGGCTGGCGGCCCAAGCCTGCTGCACCTGGACCCCGTCCGGGGAAGGGAAGTGGAAGCACTGGGTTCCATCCCAGCTCCTGAGCATGCGGCACAGCATCACTGAGCATCAGGAGTTGCACACACCGCGGGCGGGGTGCTCACCGCCTCCAGCGACACAACTGTGGTCATTAAGCTCTTTGAACATGCAGGACAGGATTGTGAGTTCTTTACACATGTTGACTCATTTAAGCCTCCTCAAAACCCTTGAGACAAGTACCATGACACCCACTCCACAAATAGGCCAGCGAGGCCCAGGAAGGTCAAGTTACCTGCCTGAGGTCACACAGCTGCGAAGTAACAAAGGCTGGATGCGAACCCCAGCGCTGGCTCCGCAACACACGCTGTTCATCTGGAAGCAGGTTTCCCTCCTGAACTTACCTGACTCTAAGGAAGCGCTTCTATCAAAAAGTCACAGTAAAGAAGGCTCCCACCAACACAGTTCCACGGGTTCACGAGGACGCCATCCCTCCAAGGGCCCAAATCAGGGGGTGCATGGGACCTCACCCGGGCGAGCTTGGATTGTGGCTCCACTGCACTCCCAGGCCACTCACCCACTGGGCTTGTTTCTGACCCCCGGGGGTGCAGCCCAGTGACCCAAAAGAATCTGCAGGAAGGGTTGTACTGAAGGGAGGGGTGTGAAGCTCTCACCCCCAACCACTTCCTTGTAGTTGAAACTGCTGTCTTTAACTGTCTAAGTCCCTTGAAGTACCATCTGTGACCACCCCCCCACAGTTCTTAGTGCCACCCCACCCACCGGCTACTCCATCAATGTTGGGGAGAAGGGAGATGGAGGGGAATGGAAAAAGATAAAGGGGGAAGGGATGGGGAGGAAGAAGGGGAGCTGGAGGGGAAGGGGAGTGAAGGAGGAAGACGGGAGAGGTGGGGGTAGCTGGGGGAGGGAGCAGGAGTGACAGGGACGGGGAGGAGGGGGAGCAGGCGGGAGAATAGTACCTGAGCTCCTTTGTGGCGTCAAGTGGACTTACTGTCTCTACATTAAGAATGTGCACGGCAGACGAGGGCTTCTCCTTTGCTGGTGGGTCAATGTCCCACACCTCTTTTCAAGAGGACAGAGACTTTGAAGCTGGGCCACCCCAGCCACTGCTCCCTCACTGGAGCTCCAAACAAAGGGGACAGCCAGGGAAGAGAGGCTGAGAAGCCGAAGCCGCCAGCGTGGGAGAAGGGGCGCAGGTGACAGAAGCCCCTAGCAACCGTTGCCCTGGCAACCATTGGCAGCTGCAGGGACTACGTCACAGCTCGGCTCAGACCCAGCAAAGCGACGTGGCTCCGTATCTTGTCCTGTGCCCAAGTCCTCAACTCAGACGCTGCCCAGGCCAGACAGGCAGCTGGCAGGAGGGAGGGCAGGGCTTAGGACGGTGACTTATCGGGAGCCTGTCTTGATGGGACCGCAAAGAGCCACAGCTTCCAATTTCTTGAGAGAAGCAGAACCTCAGGTTTTTACATGAAATCTGCAAGTTTGTCAATGTTGACTTTAAAATCAAATCTATTTAGAACCCAGTCTGGGCCACCCAGTAATCAAATTATGCCTAACGGTAGCTGGATTTGCTTCTGGAAGCTGCCAGCCTGTGGCCATGGCCTCAAAGCAGGCTGAACACCCTCTAATCCCACATTGACTGTTGTGAGCACAACGTGTGCATCATAGAGCTCTGAAAACTCCTCCTCCAGGGAGCCTTCCCAGATAGCCACAGCCTACCAAGAATCCCCCTTCTGAGTTAGCCCTAGGCCTGGAGGTTCCTCCTGACTTCCTTCTAGAACTCCCAGTGGGGTGGCTAGGAGCTCAGATTCTCTTTTTCCAGTTTGGAGAGGGAGGAAAATAAAGGCAGAGCTTCTGAAACTCCTACTGTGTGCCAGGAACTACACTTGACATTTTGGAGATCCATTTCTCCCACTCTTTAAGATTGGCCCTATGAGACCCACCTTACTGATGGGAAAACAGAGGCTCAGGGGATGTGACTTGCTGTAAGCCACCTAGCTGGTAAGGGTGGCTTACAGCAAGTCACATCCAAGATGTTAAATAGAATTTAAACAGAGATATTCCCTGGGACATGAAGATATCAAGACCAATTGTCCATGTGACGCCTGACTGATCCCTAATGCCCCGCAATGTTCAGTGCTTGGCCAGATTTTATTTGATCATCTCCAGTGACAGGGAGCTCACCTCCTTCCAAGAAGGCACATTCCTTTGATCTCTAATAAGTTTTTCATACCCACTGAGTCAAAGGGAAAAGGACATAAAAACCGTGGGGTGCCCGAAACAGGGCACAGGAGAGAACCAGGAGTTAGAACCACCACTGAGGCTTTCAGATCCAGACAAGCAACAGCCCAGCAGATAGGGTGCGGTTGCTCAGGGGTGAAAAAGATCCCGGCGTCTCAGTGGACGAGCTTCAAGCGCTTTCTCAGAACACAAGCGGGCAACCCCACTGGCCATCACACTCCAAGGGGAGTCCAGGGGAGGAAGGGGCTTTAGGACAATTTCTGGCAGAGGCCATGGGAAAGGCAGCAGGGGCTTGGGGCCGTGGGGATGGCGTCTCTGCAGCTCCCCTCCTCACCCGCCCCTCCATGGCCCAGAGCCAGGAGGCAGCTTCAGTCAGGAGGCCGCTATTGTCTCACTGCAGGCCCAGAGCCGGGTCCCATTCAGGCCCTATTTTTGGCCCCCAGAGGAAGAGGAAAGAAAGCAAAGAAAGGACTTGCTGTTCTCTGGTGAAACCTTCTCCCGGAAAGCCTCACGGCGCTTGCTGGCTGCAGAAGGCGGTCTCCGTGGCATCAAAGGATTCTGCGCTTAAAGGGAGCTGGCAGGGAGCTGCGGCTCAGGGGACCCAGTAGGAGGCACAGATGAGGCACACCACGCCTTTTACACACACTGGGCACTCCCTTATGGCGGCAACCCAGAGAAACAGAGGCACAGCTTCCCCAGCCCCACCCAGAGTCCCTAAACATCCACCCATGGTAATAATAAAAATACCTGCTCATCACGCCCAGAGCCAAAACCCAAAGCACTGTCTGGCTTCACACCTACAGCATTCCCGACGGGGAGGAGGCGGGGACTGAAATGATGACGCTCATTTTATAAGTCAGGGAACTAGGCTCAGGGAGCAGCATGACTGCTGAAATCACAAGCCAGTAACCACAAGCCTACTCCCATTCCCCGACCTGACGCCAGCTCTTCCCTTCCTGCAGTCACCAACTCCAGCCTCTCCAGCCTTTCAACCGGACACATCTCCGGGCCTTCGCACGCACTTTTCCCTAACATAGTACATCCTTTCCAGGACCCTTCCCCTGACTGCCTCCTTCTCAGGTCTCAATCAAATGTCCCCTCCTCTGAGAAGCCTTCCGTGATCACCCAACCAACTTCAGCATCACCCAACTTCAGCATCCATCGCTCTCTTCCATGGGACTTTGATTTGTTACCCTTACAGTACCTAACACTGACGTGACTCTGCGATTAGCTTACGTGTTATCCCTTGCTCAGCTTCACTGTCTCACCTATCTTCCTCCCACCGGCATCTCAGTACCTAGCACAGTGCCTGGTCCACCGAAGACGCCAGTGACTGCAGGATGAATAAATGAATGATTGAGGCAGAGCTGGGGCTCTAACCCAGGGCAGGCAGGCTCCGCACCTCTTCTCAAAAGGAGCCATTCCTGATAGATCTATAGAAGATCAAGAAGATCCAACCCCAAAGTGCCACGAAGGCTACGTGAGGGGTGCGGAATGGGGAAGGTTCGAGCACCCAGCCACCTCCACTCTCCAGACCCTCACAGGATCAGGAGCACACGCACACCTCTGCCAGGTGCTTGGCCAGAGAAGGGTTTCCGAGACTGTGCGTAGCCTGATAGGACCTGAAACAGTAGGCAAGCTCCCCTTTGCTTTCCTGATGGGGGCTCCGAGAAGTCCTGTAGCACAGAAGCCTGGGAGCCCTTGCCTTTCCTCTGCCACCGGGGCCACAGCCAGTTTTAATGGGTGCTGGATGAGAAGATGTCTGAGATTCCATCTGAACCTGTGAGCATGAACCTTGGATTTTCTCTCTACATTAAAGCAAAATTACCACCTCCAAGACCCTCAAAGGCCCATTCCTGTGGCTCAGATCTAAGGGTCCCAGGTAGCAGATCCGCCAATGAGTGGGTCACTTGCCCGTTGCTGCAAACGCCAAGCTCCTACCTGGGCTCCCCATGGGCTCTCCAAGGTAAAGCAAGGAGGAGAAAGAGCACGTGCCTATGGCCATGGGTCCTGGGGTCCAGCAAGCTGGGGGTGGGGGGTGTCCCAAGCATCAGTCTGCAGAGACTCACGAGGGAGCTGGGGCAGGGAAGGGAGCCACGCGCAAGTGCAAACCACAGGAGATGCACTTGGCCTCCCACGCGTCCACGGCCGCTCTATGAGGAGGTGCTATCATTCCCATTTTATAGCAGGGACACAGGGACACGGAGCTTGCCCAGGAACACAGAGCTGGTAAAACTGGATCCAAAGGAGCGTGGTGCACTCCT
The DNA here is from genome assembly GCF_009761245.1 of Sapajus apella. Taxonomy (NCBI): domain Eukaryota; kingdom Metazoa; phylum Chordata; class Mammalia; order Primates; family Cebidae; genus Sapajus; species Sapajus apella. The sequence goes on along the minus strand of NW_022436955.1, from coordinate 1,734,626 downwards.
TGCCTTGCGCTGCCTCCATTGTCCTGCATGGCACCCTGGATCCTGCCCTGGCATCGACACGGACAGTCAGCCGCAGCTATTCCATAGAGGGGGAAGGGAGGCTCAGAGGAGCTGAGCCAGGGGCTCAAGCCTCAGGCCCAGGAACAGGGGCGGGGCCAGACCTTGCTGACTCCAATGCTCGAGTGGTTTGCAAACACTACAGTCCTTCCTAGATCACAGTCACTACAGCTTCTGACTCCAGTTTCCCAAACCCACGTGGAGGGACAGAGACAGGACCCTAGGGCATGCTGCTACCTGCTGTCTCCATGAAGAGGCACTGGGTGTTCTCCCCCTTCATGGCTGGTGAGGGTGCTGCACTGGTCCCAGCTCCCACCACCTCCAGCTAGGGCACCAGGATGCGGGCAGGTCTGTGCATCTAGACACAGATGCACAGCTGTGTCCTCCTGGTCCCCTAGGTGTGCGCAGGTGGTAGAGGCCCCACAGTAGGAGTACAGCTTTGAGGAAGCTGTGCACAAGGCTTCCTTCCAGCCTTGCCCACTGCCCACAGCTCTAGGCAGGTGGGGGTCGGGGGAGTGCCGTGGGGTCAGGAACACCCCTATTCAGGTTCGAGCCTGTTGGATGAGGGAGAGCAAGGGGCCCAGAAGACTCGGGAGGTGGGTGTCCTGCCGCTCCTGACTTCTCCATCAGGCCCTCCCAGCTCACCCTTGTCCTCTTCAGCTGGGTTCCTCTCCCGCTCTGCTCCCTCCCATCCAGCCCACTGAGCTATTTACACATGGACAGGAGGCTCCGAAAATGCATTCATGGCATTCATGGTAGAAGCTCCTTGGAAGAAGCTTGCCAGTCGGCCAGGCTATGAAGATGGTGTCTAGATGGAGGCAGCACCTGCCCATAAGCATGGCCTGATGCACCTAGAATGACCCATATGTCGCTTAGAGACTTAACTACTCGGGAACATGAGAATTGGGTGCCCATCTCCCCCAAGGCTAGGAAAGCTCAGGGCTGGAAGAAGCCATGAAGAGGAGCCCCATGCACTGCCCAAGTTGCCTCTGCAACTCCCCTGCCACTCTTGAATACCTACAGAGACGGGGAACTCACTACCTATCATGGGAATGGCCATCTGTGTTACTAATGAGGAGAAGCCTGGGCTAAGAGGCAGGAGACTGGGCTCAGGCCCTGCTACCCTTGACTGCTCTGAGCCCTGATTCCTCATCTGTGACATGTGGATAAAGTTCCAAGTCTTAGAGGGCTGGCAGCACTCACGATTGAATGAGGGTCTTTGTAGGCAGGGAAGTGTGTGCCCCAGGGGTGGGGGTTTGGCCCGTGACCAGATGATGACACAGCAGAGGAGCAGTGGGCAGAGGACACAGGGCTGAGATGAGTCAGGGGCCCCGGCCAGCCCCTGGGGCTCACCCCTAGCATCTGTCACCATCAAGGCAGGTGGGTCTGGGCAGTTGTCTGACCCCTGCCACAGGGTCCGAGACCCAGGGTGCCAGCCACTGAGCCACGCCCTGAGCCCCAGACTCAGCCAAGGACCCAGAAGGGGTCAGCCGCTCAGCCTAGCTCCCAGCGGCCACGGGAGCTCACCCAGCAGAGAAGTGACCACATTGCAGTTCTGCCCCAGGAAACCAGCTCCCCTGGAACCCAGGCCTCCTCTCTAGGGCTAGTGCTGTGGCCTCTGGTCCCCGGACAGGTCAGCCGTTCTGTAGGTAATGGCTCCAGCCCAGCTCCCCAGGCCCAGGGTCACTTCAACTCACTCCAAAACCTGGGTTGGGCTCAGGTCTTAGGGATCGCGAAGGAACCCCAGGCTGGACAATGCCTCGGGCCAGCAGATCGAGACCCCAGTAATGGGCGTGTCCAAAGGGGAAGCTGTCACAGGACTGGTGGTTTTCCCAGTGACATCTTGGGAGGATGGTGCCATCGTTCTGGATAAAGTCTCTGTCGCTCTCTAAGAACGAGGTTTGGTCATGGCTCAGAAGGGACAATGACAACAGCACTTGAGGTGTGCCTGGCCCTGCACTCAGCACTTAAAATCTAGAGGCTCACGTAACCCCCTCGAGGTGCCGTTACCATCCTCATTTTCACAGTTAGGAACATGAGGTGCAGTGAGGTTAATATACCTGTACCAGGTCACACAGCCAGTGGAGCTGGGACAGAATCAGGCAGCCCCAGAGCCCATACCCCTAACAGCCCACCTCGTGTTGCCTCTCCCGGGAGGTGGCCTGGCTGGGGCATGGGGAGGCAAAAGTCTGGGACAGCTGGGAACAGGGTCTACATCGCCTGAGCCCCAACGACATGTGGCAATCTCAGTTCATCCCCACAGGGTCGCATGTAGATGTCAGAGACTTTCATAGCCCAAGAAATGAAGTTTCGAGAAATTCCTGCCGCTTGCTCAAAGTCACTTTCAAGGATTTGAACCTAACTCAACGACCCCATGATCCTGAATATCAAACCTTGAGATGAGGTTTAGAGAGGACCTAGCATTGTGCCAGGTACATACTTTGCAGCCATTTGTCACCCTAAATTTCACAGCACCCCTGCAAAGCGGTAGCGTTTATCTGTATTTACAGACAGGGAAACAGGTCCAGAGAAGCTGGGATCTTTGGCAGTGGAATGTGAGTCTCCACAGCTCCTCCCCAAAGTCAGCTTTCCCCCCCGGGCCTCGAGCATCCAGGCTGGGGGGACTGGGAGGAGGAGAGAGACCTGGAGGCAAGAGGGCCGGGAGGCGGCAGAAGCGGCTCTCTGTCTCTTGTTTTGGAGTTGGTGGCAGTGGCCCTGAGTCTGGGAAGCCAGGCTGGAGCCATTCACCGCAGCGCTTCTCAGCCTGCCAGGGCTGGGCTGGCTCTTGGACAGCGAGGCCATCTCCCCCGCCACGCCATCTCCCACTAATGCAGAGAGGCCTGTCCACCGGTGCCTGGAAGCATGCCAGCTCCCTGGCACTGAGCTTTTATCTCTGCCTGGAGCTGCCAAGCATACCACAATCTGCCTGAGCCCGACGCCCACCACACCACCCTCCTCACCAAAGCGCGAGTGAGGCTGGAGGTGGGTAAGTGAGCGCCACTGGCGTCCAGGTGGCCACTGCTCTCCCAGCAGTAGTCGGAGCAGGAAGAAGTGCTCACAGTTATTACAGGTTAGCTCTGGGCCTCAGTATACCCATCTGTCCAACGGGAGAGGTAATGAGAAAGACCTGACATTCCCACAGGACAGGCCCTGCCCCATACACTTTCCTGTATCAACTCTCTTCAGGCTCGTAACAGCCTCTGAAGCAGGTGTGATTGTGATCCACAGTTTACAGATGAGGAAACTGAGTCATGGGCCCGTGTTCATACAACCAGAGAGAAACAAAGCCGAGATCCTCCCTGAGTAAGCCGGCCTCACTGTCTCCATGGGCCCTGTCACCCCCCAGACACATGGATTTGGAAGTGGCATGAGCAGGCTTCAAGACACGGGCATGTGCCTGGCTGGCTGAGGAGCCCCTCCCCACCAAGAGACAAGAGCCCAAATTCTGGATCCCCAAAGATGTGGGGTTGCTCACTAGGTAAGCCTCCCCTGCCTCAATGTCCTCATCTGAAAAGCGGGTGTCGTGTGCAAGGCACTGAGCCCAGGGCCTGGCAGAGTCTGAGGTCAGGGAAGGTCCAGGATTGCTCCTGTCCAGGCTGAGCCACCAGGGAACCAGGGAGAGTTTAGGGCTTAGCCGACCTCCTGCCAGGGCAGGCTGGCACGGGGCAGTAGTCAGAAAACATGTGTCTCCTTCTCCTCTCCCCACCTCGGCCCCTCTACCCAGCAGTCCAGGCCTGAGCCCGAATCTATGGGGCTCCCCTGGGGGCCTCCAGGAGCCCCAGATGGGGCACCACAGACAGGAGGAGGGGCAGGGTCTCAGCTGAGTGACGGCCCAGGAGAAAGCAGGCCTGGGAGACTGAGGGCCCCGCCCCACCCGGTTTGAGAGACCCCTTTGTGCCAGCCCACCCCGCCCCCATTTGCCATCTGCCCAGTTGTTGGCAGATTGGTCACCCCTGACTGCTGGGTTTGCTCACATGATGCCCCCATCTGCTGTGAGTCAGAAGGCGGGGTCCACAGGGCCACCCCCAGCATGGGTATGGGGGCTGAGCCCTGCTCAGGCTCCGGTCTGGGAGGTGGCACTGGGGTTTGAGGCTCTGTTGTCACGCTTCCTTCTCTTACCTTCATCCACCCGACCTCCCCACGGCCTCCTCCATGGCCTCCCTGGGAGCCCTGCCACATGGAAGCCCATCCCACAGCCCCCCAGGCCCCACCACACGAAGCTTCTGCGCAGGATGGAGGGACCCGCATCCCAGCCCGGCTGGAGGACAGTCCACAGTGGCCCCTCCACGGCTGTCCTGCCCACATCCCACGCCTACCTTTATCATTCGGGGCCCTGTCAGGAGGCCAACCCCCACACCAATCCTGCCACAGTTCTGCCACCTCTCTTGCCCTCCCCTTCCACTGGGCACCCCCTCCCCCTCGTCTCCCTCACATGTGAAACTGTCCCCAAGCTCGAGCCTTTAGCCAGCTGCCAGAGACTGGGACTGCCGGGCCCACCTCACACTGCAAACCCATCCTGCTCTCTCCGTCCTGCTGGGTTTGCAGCCTGGGTCCCCAGCCCCACACAGCACCCACCTGGCAAGTCCTCCCACCTCTCCCCCAGCCCCTAGATCAGATTGGGTCCTGCTGGCCTGGCTCATTAAGTCCCATGAAATGACCCATGCCAGGTGTCCAGTGTCACCCTCCACATAGTCCCCAGGTTGTACTGGTCCCCAGACATTTTCCTACGTAGTTTCCTCCATTAGGACTCCCCCGACAGTGCTCATACGGACATCAGCTCCTTCCCCACCCACCTTCTCCCAAGCCCAGCTGCAGCGTGGTCTGCAGAGCCCCCCTGGTCCTCTTCCCTGGCCCTCTATTAGCAAGCTTATCTCACACCTCCATCTCACCTCCTGTTTTGTTTGTGTCCCTGACAAAAGGAAGTGTCACTTCAGGCTGACTGGCCTCTGCCCAGTGGCCCAGGCCGGGACCGTCACAGACCACACGTGGAGTGGTATTCTCCGTCACCCCAACACCCTCAGAGCCAAGCCCCCCAGGCCTGCAGGAGCCGGGGCAGCTGTGATCACCCCAAACACCCATTTAACAGCTGACCTCCTGAGGCCAGAGGAGAGGAAGGGAAGGGGCCTTGGTGATGCTGTGACCGAGGTGGGTCCATATCTCAGGTCCCTACAGCAAAGAAGGGGTCAGATCTGGCCCTAAGAGCTCATCCCACACCTGGATGTTGGCAGAAAGGATCCCCAACAGGACCCCTGCCTGGGCTCTGGGGAGCCAGCGTGGCAGCCCATGGCCGTTAATGCCCAGAGATGCCCCTTCTCACACAGTCTCTGACCCCAAGGAGCCAACATGCTGCCCCGGGTTACCCTCTGGGAGGGGCAGGGGACTTGGTTCTGGGTCTGGGCCACTCACGAGTTCTGAGACACCTTATTCGCCTCACTCACGACCACGTCCCCAGCAGAGTACAGAGTGCACAGTAAGCGCTCAATAAACGCTTCTATAAATAACTTCTTAGTCCGCTGAAGGAGCTACAAAGGCTATTCCTACCCAGCCAGCGGACCCCAGGTCACGGCTGCTCCACGTTGGGATGGGACTCCTTGACGCATCCCCTCCTCCCCACTCCATAAAATGAGTACCAGGCCCATCCAAGTTGAGCACTGGGAGACCCCAACACTACCACACAAGGGAGGCGGGTTGGGGAGCGGGGAGGACAGGAACCATCAGCTTCCTACACGCCTCTAACCCCCGAGGGGCCCAGGGTGGGAAGTCCTATCAGTCCCAGGCAGCCGGAGCCCTCAGGTCTGGTGGCGATGGGCAGGGTGTTCAGCCGGCAGCCTGCACTTCCCCATCTGCCTAACACCGGTTCCAGGACTCTCGATGTTCAGAGACCCTGCGGGACCACCTCCTCCCAAGGATGGCTTTGGTGATGAAGAGCATGACGGCCCCTGGCTCAGTGGGGACCCAGCCCCAGGGACAGCTATAGGAAAGCTGCCCTCAGGAGTCCCCTCAAACAACCCCTCCTCCCTGGGCCTGGTTCCTGCCTTTCCATCCCTGGATGTGCTCGGTGACTTTGGGCAAGCCGCCTGCCCTCCCAGAGCCTTGGTTCTCCCAACTGGACAGTGGGACCACTGATCTCACAGCCCAGAGAGCAGACCCAGTGACTGTACCACTCTGAGCCTCAGTTTTCCCAGCTACAAAATGCCTGGCAGCCCCAGAGGTGCAGCTCCCTTGGGCCCTCCCAGGCACCTCCTTCTTGATCCATCCCTACTCTAGAGGCCCCCCACAGCCATACTGATCTGGGCTACATCCCACCAAGATACCAAGACCCCCCAGTTCCCCATTTCACAGCTACCCCTACCCACTACTGCCCAGCAGTCACACGTGCACTCATGGACACACCCACATTCACACTCACACTATTCCTCTTCCCCAGTGCTGTCCAGCCCTTGTTTGGGTACCTGCTGCCAGGTGGAGGGTCCTGCACAGGGCCGGGCGGCCAGACCACCTCTCAGGATCCACCCCCAGAGGCTTAACCTGCCAGCCCTGGTCCCTGCTGCATGCAGAGTGAACTGGAGAGCATGGGAGGCTCCCAGCCCATCTCCTGCGGCAGGGCAGGGCGGCAGCCAGCGCAAAGAGGGAGGAATGGGTGTGTTTGCTGGGGAGACACCCCCTCCTGCCCCAGCTGGGCTCCTCCTCCTCCCTGAGCTCAGCTGGGGATGACTGACGATATTTGTGAGTCATGGATTTCTCAGAGGGAGACCAGGAGGGGGCAGGGCTGAGAGCGCTGAGGCAGTGACCCTGGGGGATGCCCATGACTCAGCGCCAGACAAGGGGGCACCTCAGCCTTACCTCTCATCCAGGCAGACAGGTGCCAGGCTTCAGGGACAGGCAGGGACCAGGGATCACTCTGCTTCCTCATCCTCCATCTGTTGCTTCCCCAGGGCCAGTCTCCCCAAAGTTCCCGCAGAGAGGCCGGGGTTGCCACGGCAACAGGGCCCTTGGATGCTGTCCACCCACCCCCCAGGTCAAGGCGACAACTGCCCCTTCCTGAAGGAGAGTCCAGCCTCCTTGGCAGCTGACGGGAGCCAGTGCTGACCGGCAGAGCGGAAGGCAACTGGGAGGGAGAGGGTGACAGGCAGCCGGGCAGGAGGCCAGCCAGGCCATGCGAGACTGACCGGCTGACCCACGTCCCCTCTGCACCGTGACCCGCCTCCCCTCTCAGTGCTCTTCAAGCACCCACAGTTTCAACATCCCAAGTCATTCTGGATTCTGAGACCCCAGGGGCTTCTGGAAACTGCCTCCTTTAATGCATCTGCTGAGCCAAAGGGGAAACTGAGGCTCAGGTGAAGAGCCATTCCCAGTGTCCTCAAAAGCTCAGAGAAGTGTGGAAATTGGCTATGTCCCATCTCCCTTCTGGTCATTCCTCTGTCAGCAGCACTTCCCACTGCTGGGGTTCAGTGCCATTCTGGGTTGGGAGGCTTTGGATAACTCACACTCCCTGCAGAGACTCCCATCTGCCCTCCGAGAGGATTTCACAATGTCAGAAAGGCGAGTGGCAACAATAGCAGTAATTACGCTGGCTGACCACCGTCTGCATTCCAGCCCCAGAGCACCCCGGCAGTGGAGAGAAGTCAAACCTGCTGCTCAGACCAGCACCCGGGACTTGCCAAGCCCTCAATAAATATTCCCTGTGAATGTGGGATGAAGAAAAGGGGAGCATAAGGCAGAGACATGCAGCTCAGAGATGAGAATTTACCTGCCCAAGATCACACAGCAGGTAGGTGCCAGAGTTGGAATGACTGGGGCACAGGTGGTCTGGCTCCACGGCTGGGTCTCCTAACCACTCAGCAATCCAGCTGCCCAGGCCTCAGTGTGGGGCCTGCAGGCGTGGATGCTCGGGAAATTTGAGATTCCTTCTCTCCGGCAGGGATCTGCATTCTAAACAAGGGGGCCTGGAAAAGCTTCCCGATGCCACTATGCCACGTGGAGGCAGAATGAATGGAGGGCCTCAGGCGGCCTAGGAGCCCAGGCTGCCCCAGGTGAACTGCACCCCTCACCTACCTGCCTGAAATCAAGCTGCAGAAAGGAAGGGCCACAAAGCCCCCCTGTGGGGTGCAGGGAGGCCACAAGGCCAGAGCTTCCAGAAAGCACTGCCAAGCTCCCCACCCTCGAAGCCCCCAGTCCAGGCTGTGGGCCAATGCCTAGGGCAGGCAAGCGCAGTAGGCACTGCGCCCATGTCAGGCCCGCCGCCCCTCCCAGGGCTGCAGTAGGCACTCCCTTATTGCAGGGCAGGAAGGGCCAGCCTACACTGGGGGGCCCGCTAACAAGGGAGGATGAGTGAGTTATTCAGAGGAAGACTGGGAGTCCGAGGCATATCACCACTCCGGCCTCAGTTTCCCCAAGGTCAGTCCTTCAGGGCCGGACCAATTGGTAGCTGGGGTAGCCTCAGCTATTTCCCAGGGACCAGGGCCACAGGGCAGCTGTCCCCCCAACCCCACCACCACACACACGCCCCACAGAGGGTGCCGACCAGAAGGGTACAGATGGAGAGTTGAAGGCGCCACTCTCTCTGCAGATGGCTGGAGGGAGTGCAGAGCCAGCTGCCACTCTGACCACATAGGAGAGGCCTATGGGGCCACCTGGCCAGGCAGGAGTTAGCTGCGCCACTCTGCCTACCCCTCTCACCATCAGGCTATGTGCCCGGGGCAGGCAGGTGGGGAAGCAGGGAGACAAGCCTGGCTCTCATGGCAGTGATACCCGGAGTTAGTAATCAGCATCCAAGGGGGCTCTGGGAGTCGAAGGGAGAAATTCAATGAATTATTAAACACAACACTATCTGTTATGAGCAGGACTAATAATAACCTGCTACGTCTCGAGGTTTTATGGTGTAAGATGCTCTGCTTCTGCAGATCATTCTCATGTTTTTCATGCAACCCTGTGGGCTGGATACCACTGGTATGTGAGAGACGGTCAGAGACATGCAGTACCTTAGCCAAGCTCACACAGCCTGGACCTGGCCGGCCTCCAGGTGTCTTGCCACAGTCTATCTCCACTTTCCAGAAGGGGAATTGAGGTACAGGGAGAGCTACCCAGGCCTTTCGGTAACAAAGCCAGGATCTGAACTGAGCGTGTGGACCCCAGAGCCCCTGCTGAGCCTTGAAGGAGAAGGTGGCCTTGATAAACAGAGACAGCAGGAAGGGCATCCCAGGCTGAGGGAACAGCATTGGCTGAGGGGGAGAAGCAGGACGTGGAGCCTTTCTTGGAAGGAAGTGGGACCTTTCTTGGAAGGAAGTGAGAGCAGAGGGCAGATTCTGGAAGATTTTGAAAACGTGGAGTTTTGGCTTCAATCAAAGGCACTGGGGAGCCAGAGAAGGTGTTTGGGTAGGAGAGGCCTGATTAGCCCTCAAATGTGGTCTTCAGACCTACAGACAGCCTGAGACCTGCTGAATCTGAATGGGTGTTTTAACAGGATCCCCAGGGGGTTCCAGAATTGGAGGTGTGAGAAGCCCTGGTCTGGACTCTAGGGACTTGTGTAAGCAAGGATGTGGAGGGATGGGCGGAGGGGTAGGGGGGAGTCAGGTCCGGGTGGGGGGGAAGTCAGGTCTGGGTGGGGGGAGAGTCAGGTCCGGGTGGGCAGGAAGTCAGGTCCGGGTTGGGAGGGAGTCAGGTCCGAGTAGGGGGGAAGTCAGGTCCAGGTGAGGGGGAAGTCAGGTGGAGGTGGGGCCTTGAAGGCAGCAGACAAGGGGAAGAGCTGGGGAGGAGACTTTGGTCCCAGAGACCAAGAAAAGGGCTGGGACTCCCCCACCCCTCACCCCCCACCCCCCACCCCCCACCACCACAACCCGACAAGTGAAGGTGGGGCAGAGGAGAGGAAGATGATGTTGGAAACGTCCCTGAAGCATTGGGGGCACAGGATGGGGTGCAGATCCGGAGGGCAAGGAAGACTCTGCCCCTGTGTGCAGTGGAACAGGGGTAGCTCTGTGGCATGTGGGTCCCCCCTGCTTCCCAAGGCAGCTGGAAACACGTCACTGGGGCTCAGCAGTGAGGGACTAGGGTCCCCAGGCCCAGAGAAGATGATGGCTGGCAACAGAGTCCAGAGATGGCATAGGGAGAAAGAAATCTGAAGATGCAGGAGCCCTTCGTTTTGAGGGACGGAGGTGAGCGGCTCTGCTGCTCCTCCTCTCTGAGCCCGGGGTCTCTGATCACAGACTCTGAGCTCAGGCTCAGGCCAACTGGCTTCTACTCCCAGCTGGCCAGCTGGATGACATGGGAAAGCATCTCTCCATCCATTTATCTCCTCACCTGCCAAGTGTGGACCAAAATAGCACCTCCTATTGGGCCAATTCAATGAGGCCACAGGTGTAAATCTTGCAGCCCAGGCCTGGCAGAGGATGGGCACTGCTGATGCGTTGGCCAGGACACTGGTATTCAGAGCAGCCTGCAAAGGAGGCAGAGAGGGAGCTGCCAGGGGAGTAGGAGGAGATCTCCAAGAATACGAGGGCCCCAGGCCAGGGAGAAGAGGCGGGGGCATCCTTGCCGTCTGCGGTGACTGAGGCCCGGGGAAGTAGGAGGACGTGGTGGGGCTGGGAGGGTTCGGAGGAGGTCTTCAGCCCCTTGTTCCAGCTCTAACCCTCCAGCCAGACCAGCAGCATTTAGTGGGAACCAGCCTAGCAAATAGCGAAGAGCTGTCCCCACCTGTGCAAATGGCCGAGCAACCTCTGCCTGCTCAGAAGTGGGTTTTGTTCTGTGTTGTCTTCCAGGCAGGGTCTCACTCTGTTGCCCTTGCTGGAATGTAGTGATGCAATCAGAGTTCTCTACGGCCTCAATTTCCTGGGCTCAAACAATCCTCCCACCTCAGCTTCCCAAGTAGCTAGGACTGTAGGCATGCCCCACCACACAGGCTAATTTTTGTATTTTTTTGAGAGACAGGGTCTTGCTACGTTGCCCACACTTGCTACATTGCCACTCTTGAACTCCTGAGCTCAAGTGATCCTCCCTCTGTGGCCTCCCAGGATGCTGGGATTCCAGGTGTGAGCCACTGCGCCCAGCCTCAGAGGTGGGTGTTTTTCAGACAAGAGCAGTTCCATCCAGGCTTCTCCCCTTGCAAGCCGAGTGACCGTGTAAACCATTGAGCACAATGCCTGGCACACAGTAGGTGCCCAATAAATCTTGGCCAACATCATTATTATTATCATAAAGTCCACATGGATGCCAAAGGCCCAGCACCCCACCAACTGCAGTTTGCAGAGGCCTTTCACATCTACTACCTCCTCTACAAAACTGAGAGTGTGGAAGGAAGGAAGTGAGAGCAGGGGGCAGATTCTGATCATTCCCATTTAGCAGAGGTGAAAACTGAGGCTCAGAGAGAGGACCTTCCCAAAGCCCCACAGCAAGTAGGCAACAGAGTCAAGACCCTATCTCAGACCACGTGTTTTAATGGCCAGTGCTCCCAGCCGCCTCCCTGCTCTTTCCTGTGGGAAAACCTCCTGGACACAGGCGTGGGGTACCCATGATAACACCATCTCCCATCACACCCGCCCCAGGGCCCAGCAGGGATTGCGGCGCACATGTGACTCAGCCGCCTTCACAAAGGGAGCTGTGTGTCTGGTTCCCTAAGCCTGCCTCCCCCACCCACTGCCCATCCCCCAGTCGGGGAAAAACAGGGAGCCTGGCCTAGCCAAGATGCGGGGGAAGCAAGGTCATCCTCACCGCTAAAACGGGACAAATCTAATGGCGCTTCAGCTCCAGCCTTCGGATAAAAGAGGTTGGTGCCAGCTTGGATGATAGGATAAAAGGCCGGGCACACAGGAGGGGTGAGTGTGCCCAGGTCCAAGTCTATTTTCTGAGACCTTATTTGGAGCTCTGAGGACAGACTCCACCTAGCTGGCTCCCTTGGTGGGTGGAGCCTGGTCAGGTGCTCTGCCCATGTTTAAGCTGCATCTGGTTTCAAAGCGCTGGGGCTTGTGGTCAGGGAGGAGGCACTCCCCGGGTGCCAGCCGGGCTCCCGTGTCCACACCTGGCTGCAGCACTGGCCTCTCTCCACCCTGTCCCTGAAGGTTTCAGACGTGGAGCAGGTGGACTCCTGTTGAGCACTTATCCTGTGCCAGGCAGGTGACGCAGTTTCCCCCACAAGGGATTGCCCATTTGCAAGAGAAGACTGAGGCTCAGAGACGGAAAGGGACTGACTCGAGATCACACAGGCTTAGAGCCCAGAGCTGCCTTATTTGAGTCCTGTTTTCCCCTCTCCATACCCTCTTCTTAGTTCCAATGGCATCTTGACCACATGCCAACGAGAAATGGCCTTGGGCCCAATGCAGACAGACGTTCTCCCTCCCCCAGGGTCACCCTGTCCCTCCCTGCCGGGAAGAGGTTACTGCAGAATGCAGTTTCTTAGGGTTCAGGCTGGCTGGGCCTCCAAGGCCCACCCCCGCCTGCTGACCTCCCCAGCGGAGAAGGCACGCTTGGGTGCCCCAATGCCCGAGATAGAAGGTAGACATCGTGGCCACCCCTTCTTCCCAAGCATGACGGAATGTCTGACCTTTTGCCTAGCCTCCCAGGAGCACTTGGCAGGAAGGTCAGCTCCAGCCAGAACAGGTCATTCTGGCCAAATCCCTGCCTCTCCAGACTTCAAAAGCCCCTGAGCCCAGAGCAAGGCTGGGCTACCACTAACAAGCCCTTCCCCACCCAATCACATGCCTACCGTGATTGTGGGTCCCTCTTGCAGTGTGCATGACTGGGCATCCAGGGGCCTGGGTTCTTGGGTAAGACTCTACACATCCCTGGATGTCACGGTGCCCTCTGCAGCTCAGGGGATTGGAACTAGAACCACAGCCCCTCCTCCGAGTGTGGCTCCTGGGAGGACCCCTGCCTGATGCCTGGCTAGAGGCAGCCTTGTCTGGGGGAGCCCCGGTGGTTGGGAGGCTCCAAACTGCCTGTCACTCCACCTAGACTCCACCCAGGATCACCCCAAACCGCTCCAAATAGCCAACTGTGAGATTTTGCATCAAATTGTCCAGATTTGAGCTGTCTGTGCCTCAGTATCCTCATGTGTAAAATGGGCCTATCAGCCTATCTTAGAGGACCTCTGTCACTGCCACTGCTGTATCTTAGGTTTAGATATGGGATCCCCACTCTCTTTTAAGAGACAGGATCCTGCTCTGTTGCCCAGGCTGGAGTGCAGTGGTGCAGTCAGAGCTCCCTGCAGCCTCCACACCTGAGCTCACAGGATCCTCCCACCTCAGCCTGACGAGGAGCTGGGATTACAGGTGGGCCACCACACCCAGTTTGGGCTCTCTTTTAAAATCCAAATTCCCCCTGTGGAGAGGGGATCAGAAGAGGCTTCTGACTCCTCTGTAGACACCCCCCTTCCTGAACTTGGGGTCCCAGCTGTGGCATGGGGTCACCAGCATCCCCTTACCTCAAGGCCATATCCCAGCTGCTGCTCTTGCCTCTAAAATTGTGCCTCTGCAATCAGCAGCTCCCTTGGCCCTGGCCTGTGAGGTCTGAGTGGCAGCTGCTCGATGCCAGGCCTGGGTCAGGTGCCTCTGGTCAGGCAGTGAGGCATTGTCGCTCCTGTGCCAAGGGAGGCAAATGAGGCTCAGAGAGGTTTAGTAACTAACCACAAGGCGGCACAGCACTGTGCAAAGGCAGCAGTACTTGCTCCATCTTAAGGAGGACTGTGTATCATCTTACTCAATGCCAGTGTCCCCAGATGTCAGCTTTGATCTCTCCTCGTGCACCCCACCTCCACCCCCACTCCCTCTGCACGTAACACCCCATCAGTGTCCAGCACAGAATGTGTTAAGGTGTTGGCTACAAGAGACCTCCTCACCTGGAAACCAGGGCTGCCACCACCTCTCTTGGTAAAATAAAGAGCTACAGTTGAAACTACTTTGTGGAAAGCCCACGGACCCAGCCCCCTAACACCTCCCAGAAATGCCGCCTTCCACATGTGCCATGACCAGCAGCCAGGAGCCCCCGGGGTCTCCCCCTAAGTGCTGGGCACAGATGGTTCAGAACGTGTAATGGAGTAATGATGACAGCCACTCATTAGCAGGGACTGCCTAATTAACAGAGGGAATGTGGGGGGCCCATTTGCTGCCCACACGTCCCAGGGAGCCAAGTTGGTAGGGCAGGCACGGCGCCAGCACCCCACCCGCAACTCCAGACACCCACCTCTGGCTGGCGCGTGCGGCCCATGAGACCAGGGGAGGGGCCTACTTCTGCAGCTTCTGGGTTTATAGACCACTGCCCCTGCCCCTCCTTCAGGGAACAGACAGGGAAGCAGGCCCGGAGGGAAAGGGAGCCTAGCCCAGGGTCCCACAGGAGGCAGTGGCAGGGCTGGGCCCTTTCTTCCACGACAGTTCCCTGTTCCAAAGAGTCCTCAGCCACCATTGAGGAACCTGGCCGAGGAGACAAACAGCTGGTGGAGGGAGGGACCCTTTGAGGTTCCCCTCCTGCCTCTTGCAGCGAGGGCAGGGAGGGCTGTGCTGGTGGGTGCAGGGAGCTGGGGGGAGCAGGGGGACCCTCTGCTGCCTGCTGGCTGGGCACGCCCCCAGGCCTGCACCCCGTTCCTTCCACTTGGCTTGCCAGGGGAGCTGGCCTTCTTCCCCCAAGTCAAAAGTCAAAAGACCTGACCTGGGCCAACCTGCTCCCAAACCGGTTTCTGTGGGATACCAGGAGGAAGCGGCTCAGGGCGCTGGGGAGAGCAGGCCGGAGGCTTCGGGTCCCGCTGCCTGCCTCCCGTCCATGCTCAGGGTCCACGGCGTCGCCCTTGCCCTGCGTCCTGCAGCATCCTCCTCTGGACGCTGGGGACACACCTCACACCTGCTAGTGTCCAGGTGCGAGGATGGCCACCACGCCAGCATGCCCGGCCACGCTGTGGGGTGCAGGAGGTAACCCCAGAACAGCCAGGGCCTCCGCGGAGAGAAACCCAGTATCCCGAACAGGCCGAGGGCCAGGCCACACGCACGGGACCCTCGGGCATTGAACCAGACCTGAGGGGGCACCAAGGTCAAGGGAAACAGGCTGTCGGCGGCGCCCCACTTACCTTTCCCACCCCGTCGCTCACCCGCCTCTTACCTCCAGGTCTCCGCAGGTCCCTCACCGCCCTGCGGCGCTTGTGTGGTCCGCTCCTCCCCTCCACCTCCTCCGGGGCCACAGGCACCCAGCCTGAGCTTGTCTGGGCTGGCCGGCAGCCCCAGGTGAGGCTCCGCCTGCTGTCTCGCCCCATTTCCGGCTGCCCTGCAGCCACTGAAGCCGCCACCCTCTTATTCCCAGGTATCCTTGCCGGGACCAACCTGGCCCTTCGGTGCTGAGTCCCCCACCCCTCGCCTCTCTCCCGGGAAGCAGGGGCTGCTGGATGAGCCTGCGGGAGTCCTTGGGTGTCTCCGGGTCTCAGCGGCTGCCCAGGGCTGTTGGGAGATGCTGCCCCTCATTCGTAATCTGCCAATTCCCTGTGAGTTTCTTCCTGCCTCCTCCCTCCGTCCAGGCCCCGCCTGAATCCGGGCCCAGACTCACCTGCCTGTAATAAAAACAGGCCCAGCCAGCAGCTGGTGGGGTTGGGAGGCGGAGGCGAGGGGGAGGGGGAGTCCTGCAGGACGTCGGACAGAGGGAGAACTGGGGTGGACAAAAGGCAGGGATGGAGGCCTCTCCCCAGAAAGGGCACAGTGGCCCCTGCTCCAGGCATCCTGGGAGGGGACAGAGTCCTCCAGGCAGGAGGACTAACCCGTCGCCCCTAACCCTGCCTGCCCCGCCCCGCCCCCCTTCACTCCTTGTCTCAGTCCTGCAATTCTCAAGGGGAAGCTTCTCAAGTTCTCACCCCCAGGCACCCCTCGTCCGGTGCTTTCTGATTCCTACCTCACATCCCCAACATTGAGAACACCGAGCCCCGCCCCACCTTCTAGAAGCCATCCAGGTGATTGCTGATTTCTTCTACAAAGTCTCTATCAGGTGCCGCTGTGGGTCACGCCTGGTGCGAGGCGCTGCATGCACCCAAATGCACCTTCCCTCACCTCCCCTCACCCACTGTTTCCCCCACGGTCCCCCAGGCTCCCCCTCGGCTGGGACCAATCCCCAGGTGTCAGAATTCTTTCCTTCTTGGTCTGTGTGCCCTGCCAGAATACCAAACCCAAGAACCAGCACAGGGCCTGGGATGGAGAAATTCTGGGTGACTGACAAGTGCGGAAGTGTGGGAAGAAAGCACGGGCGGCGGATGGATGGAAATGCGGGCAGGCGGGGGCTGCCTCACGCCCTCAGCCAGTGTCTATTGAGGGCCTGCTGAGCGCCAGGCACCATGCCAGGCATGGGGCATCCTGCAGCCAAGAAAACACAGAAACCTTTGCCGTCTTAGAACTGTGGAGAGAGAAACAAGAAGTGAATAAGCAAATAAGTATTAAATAGATCCAGTGGCATCTGGGCACAGTGGCTCACCCCTGTAATCCCAGCGCTTTGGGAGGCTGAGGCAGGGGAATCACCTGAGGTCAGGAGTTCGAGACCAGCCTAGCCAGCATGGTGAAACCCCGTCTCTACTAAAAATACAAAAATTAGCTGGGTGTGGTGGCAGATGCCTGTAATCCCAGCTACTCAGGGGGCTGAGGCACTTGAGACACCTGAGCCACCTGAGCCACTTGAGCCTGGGAGTCGGAGGTTGCAGTGAGCAAAGATTGCAACACTGCACTCCAGCCTGGGCAACAGAGTAAGACTCCGTCTCAAACAAACAAATAAATAAATCCAGTGGTAAGAATTATGGAGCAAAATTAAGTCAGGAAAGGGGAAAGAGTGATGGAAGTGGAGTGGGACAGCTTAGATGCTGTCTGGGAAGGAACACATGAGCACAGACTGAATGTAGTGAGCAAAGGGACCTTTGGGATGTCCCCTGAGGCCAGGGCTTCGTGTTTAAGGAGCAAGGAGGAGGAGGCCGGCTCAATTCTGTGTCTGAACAAAGGATCCGGGGTAGAGATGAGACGCAGGAGGTGAAGCAGGGATGGGCGGACAGACGGTCAGATGGGAGCGGTGGTGGGCCCAGGTCTGGTGAAGCTGGGTCTGGACTGGAGCCCTCTCTGACTCACCAAGGTGGTAAAGGAGGGGGATCTGCTGGCCACAGCCCAGATCCATTCCTGGAGACCAGCCCCAACCCCACTGGCATTGCTAGTCCCAGCTCCCTCTTGCCCCTCTTCCCCATGGCAAATTTGCAACAGCCAATGCCACCTCTGCTGCAGCCATGGGCATGCAGGCCTCCTCTGCCCTGTGAGTCTCCTGCTTGAGTACAGATGGATTTCGGGCACGAGAAGGGAGATGGAGTGTTGGAGGGAGGGAGCCTGCAGATGACAACCTGACCTCCTGGCTCTGGGGCTTCCCCACGGCCCCAGAGATGCCACCCACCCTGATAACGACACCAGGAGAGTCCCAGTTACTTCCTGTCTACCCACGGGTCACTCTGCCACTCCTGACGCCCATGCTCCATCCGCCATGTCCTCTGCCCTCAGGGCCGCTGGCTTGTGATGGAGCAGCTGGGGCTGGGGCTGAGGCCCTGAGGGCAGAGGGCATGGTGATGGAGCATGGGTGTCAGGAGTGGCGGAGTGACCAGTGGGTAGACAGAAAGTCACTGGGACTCCCCTGGTGTCTTTATCAGGGTGGGTGGCATCTCTGGAGCCATGGGGAAACCCCAGAGCCAGGAGGTCAGGCTGTCATCTGCAGGCTCCCTCCCTCCAACACTCCTTCTCCCTTCTGGTACCCCAGCCCCTTCTGTTTCACCATGTTGGCCAGGCTGGTCTCAAACTCCTGACCTCAGGGAGTCACTTTACAATGTGGGTTTTACAGATAGGGTACAGGGGATTCAGGAACACAGCTGAGGTCCCACCCAGGCAGTCTGACTCCAGAACTCCCACCAGGACTCCAGGCCCCTTATCGACCCCTGGGTAAGCCCAGTCTCAGCCTGCCCACCCCTCACCCCCACTCAGTGTGGGGCCTCAGAAAATGCAGACTCCTTCCCTCTTGGGCACACAGGAGGTGCGGAGGGGCATGAGAAATCCCCAGCTCTGATGTCTTATGCTCCAGCAGGGCCGCAGGCTCAGCCTTCCTGCTCCCTCTGAGAGCTGGTGCTGCCCACGAGGTTAGAGGGTGAGCTCCCTGTCTCAGAGGGAAGCCAAGGAGTTGTTCAGCTAGGGCATTGCCGATAAGACACTTGCCATTGCTTCAGGGAGGACTAAATGGTCTCGAAAAATCACTTCCTACTCACGGGTTCATTTACTTGGGCCATTTTTCACTAACTCATGTATTCATCCACCGACATGATATTTGCACAGTAACTGCTGGGTGCCAGGGCCTTAGATTTATTTAGAAAGCAAGCAGCTCATAGAGCAGGCAGCGGAGGCATGATTAGCCATGGGGGTCTAGAGCAGACCGTCTGGGTCGGCATCCAGCTCCACTGACCAGCCGGTTTCTCTCCCTTAGCCTTGGTTTGCTCATCCGCAGAATGGGGTTGATAGCGCTATCTATCCATGGAGTTGTGAGGATTAAATGAGACAATGCTAAGTGCTTCCACCCATGGCTGGCACGTGGCTAAATGCTCAGTAAACGTCTGCCACATCGAAATACAGAGGGGAATCAAATTACTAACCTGTGGGCAGTGCGAAGTGGCTCACGCCTGTAATCCCAGCAATTTGGGAGGCTGAAGTGGGCAGATCACTTGAGGCCAGAAGTTTGAGACCAGCCTGGCCAACATGGCAAAACCCCATCTCTACTAAAAAGACAAATAATTCACCAGACGTGGTGGTACACGCCTGTAATCCCAGCTACTCGGGAGTCTGAGGCAGGAGAATCGCTTAAACCCAGGAGGTGGAGGTTGCAGTGAACTGAGATTGTGCCACTGCACTCCAGCCTGGGTGACAGAGAGAGACCGTGTTTCAAAAACTAAAAATAAAGTAAATTACTGACCTTTTAACCCCTTCTGGTCTGCAGTATTTCCTCCTCACATTAGAACAATAGGAAAACCCTCCTCCATTCTGGCCACATCTGGAAGAAGGTGGTCAGCTCTAGCAGCAGCCCCACCGCCTTCACCATGCTTTCCAGAAGAGAGGTGAGGGCTAGCTAGCGCCTGGCATCACGCTGCCTCCTGCGATCAGTTCATCAGATCAGTTCTCCACTCTCTGTATCCTGTGGTCACACCCAAGTTCCGTCAATATGTGATCATCCATCCGTGCACTGTCTTGGGTCTCACTCCAGCCCTGGGTCTATCGCCCTCCAGCTGTGTGGTGCTGAGCAGGTCAGGGCCCTCCTCTGAGCCTCAGTGTTCCTCATCTGTGAAACGGGGATGATGAGAGGGCCGTCGTGCCGTGTTTTCAGGTGAATCACATGAGGATGCCTGGGGCGGGGAGGGCAGGGAACCACTCTGAAACACACCATGCCAACCGAAAGGCTCCCCTGACTGTCCCAGCAGCTCTGAGGAGTGCCTGTCCCCACTTTACAGATGAGGAGATAGAGGGGAACCAAAAACAACTCGAAGCAACCCACCAAGCCTCCGTGAGGCAGTAGCATCAGGCCACTTCCGTGGCGTTCCGTGACACTGCAGAGCTTTCCTGGGGCAGCATTGGGGGCCTCTCCAGGTGCCTGAGTTCTGCCAGGGTCCAGATAGGGGCAACTGAGTCACCTCCTCTGGGGACATTTTCATCTGGGCCTCCCCAGGCGTCCTCAGAATCAGCAGCTGCTGTGTACCAACTACACACAGGAAACAGGTGAAAGCCAAATGTCAAGCCTCAGGGCAGAGGCTGTGGCCTAGAGCAAGGCAGCTCACATACCCCGGGCCCCCAGTGGCTCTCCTCCCATCCCTGGAGCAGGCCCAACCTGCCCGCAGATCTCTTTCTGGGACCAGATGTCCCTCCTGGCTCCTGATGTCCCTAGAGAAATGCTACCCTCCCGCCCCTTTTATGGCCCAGTTCAAATGCCCCTTCTTCCAAGAAGCCCTCTTGGAGTTACCCCATCCTCTTTTATGGGAAGTCAGGCTCTGAACCTCTGAATCCCAAAGTCCCACATCCCTTTACTTATAAGAATACTGATATCCAACACTCCCAAGTACCTCTCTGTGCCAGGCCCATTCCTAAAACTGCATGGATTGATTTATTGAATCCCCATAACAATCCTTGGAAGGGAATTACATAGGGGGTTGTAGACAAGGAGACTGAGACCCAAAGAGATTTAGGAACATGCCCCAGAGCGTGCCACCAAGAAGTGCCAGCATCAGGACTTGAATCCATGTCTCTGTTAGACCACAGGTCCATGATTTATCTCTAGGTCATGCGGTTTCTCAGTGAATGTATTTTGTTCATTGATTCAACAAACATGTCCTAAGTGCCCACCAAGTGCTAGGCCTCAAGCTGGGCTCTGCAGACATGACAGAGCCTAAAAACCATCCCTGCCTTCATGGAGCTTATAGTTTGATGAAGCAGTAAGGTAAGTAATTAAACAATCCATGAAGTAATTAATCAAATAATTCACTAAATATGAAGGCAAATATATGTCATGGAAGGGCAACTAAAAAAGCAAACTAAAAACCAAAGAGTGAAGATGGAATAGGGAATGCACTTTAGCCAGGTAATTAGGGAAGGCTTCTTGGAGGAGGTAACGTTTGTAACGAGGTCCTGATGGATAAGGAGGAGCCAGCCTTGGAAAGAGTGGGCCTGGGGCTCAGCACACCAGCAGAAGGAACAGCATGTGCAAAGGCTCAGAGTGGGGAATATGCTGACTACTGGAGTGAAACTAGCCCCTGGTCATTGTGGCTGGAGCGCAAAGGGAAGGGAGGTGAGGGCAAAGCGCCAGGCTGTGAAGACAGGAACGGAAGCACAATGACAGTGGGAAGCCATGGGTAGATTCACACAGGGAGTGAGGGGATCGATTCACATTTCCAGGAGGGTAGCTGAAGGGCTCAGCCCTGCCTTGATGAGGTCATGGCTATTGATCAAGCTAGCCCTAGCAGCCTCTCCTGCGGGCCAGACCAGGCAGAATTCTCTCCACTCTTTTTTTAGTTTGCTTTCTTCACTGCCCTTTCATTACATGTATTTGTCTTCATATTTATTGAATTACTTGATTACTTACTTCATTGATTTTTTGTTTCTTATCTTACTTCCCCATCAAGAAATTGAACTGCTGGCTGGGTGCAGTGGCTCATGCCTATAATCCCAGCACTTTGGGAGGCCAAGGCAGGTGGATCACCTGACATCACGAATTTGAGACCAGCCTGGCTAACATGGTGAAACCCTGTCTCTACTAAAAATACAAAAAATTAGCCAGGAGTGTGGTGGGCACCTGTAATCAGGCTGAGGCAAGAGAATCCCTTGAACCCAGGAGGCGGAGGTTGCAGTGAGCTGAGATCGTGCCACTGCCCTCCAGCCTGGGCAACAGAGAGAGACTCCATCTCAAAAAAACAAAATTCAGCTGCTGACACCACAGGGTCCTGATAGCCAGAGGTCACTAGGGACCAAGCAGAAGCCCCCCAGGGTACAGGCTAGGAAGGCAGCCCCCTGCCCCACTCCCAGGGAGGAGACAGTGGTGCTGGTCCACCCATCCGTGCATGCCCTGCAGCCTCAGGCTCCTCAGTCCTGGGAGCGCCAGACCTGGCCTCCTCGGCCCCACATTAGTGGTGGGCTGCTAAATATTAACAACTGGCTCTCTGAGTATTGTTTGGATACGAATATTGATATTTTCATTTACATCAACAAGTAAGATAAAAAGGAAACAACAAAGATATAGGTCGGAATTTCATTTGTCCACCAATGATGTGAGCAATTTTTTGCCAAGTGGGAAAATAGTCTTCAAATACTGGAATCTTTGCTGAATCTGATTTTGAATACGGATTTTTGGAAGAGTTGGCTGAATTGAATCAGGGTTTTCAAATTGTTTGTGCTGTTCATGATGTGATGGCTGTAGACAGGACACACTGATTGCACAGAATGTGCCTTAATAACATTTCAGCGCTGTCTCAGCTCTATCTAGACAACAACACTTCAAAGCAAGTCCCGATTTGTAGCTTTCCGTGGTTTTAATACTCTCTGACTGGGTGCAGTATCTGCAATCTCAACACTTTGAGAGGCCAAGGTGGGAGGATCGCTTGAGGCCAGGAGTTTAAGACCAGCCTGGGCAACATACTGAGACCCTCCCCCATCTCTACCAAAAAAAAGTTCTAATAAATAAATACTTCTGTCATGGCAAATTGCAAGATAGCAAGCATTGAACACGGCATTTGAAAAAGACAGAAGCTCACCAGTCTTTCAACTCTACCAATGCAACAGATGGCAACTTCAACAGCAGAGATGGATTCATTTGCTATGGCGATCACACCCAAGTACCGCAAACAGGGTGGCTTGAACAGAAAAGTATTCTCTCACGGTTCTAGACGTCAGAAGTCCAAGATCAAGGCATCGGCAGGACTGGAGACTGACGGCTGTGAAAGAGAATCTGTCCCATGCCTGTCCTCTGGTTCCTGGTGGTTGGCTGGCCATCTTTGGCACTGCTTGACTTGTAGAAACATCACTCTGATCTCTGCCTTCATTTCCATACGGCAGCCTCCGTGTGTGTGTGTGTGTGTGTGTGTGTGTGTGTGTGTGTGTGCGTCTGTCCGATTCCCCCATTTAATAAGGACACCAGTCATATTGGATTAAGACCCATGCTAATAAATACCAATTAACTTGTTTATTTCTGTAAAAACCACATCTCCAAGTAAGCTCACATTCTGAAGTACTCAGGGTTAGAACTTTCACATACGAATTTGGGGCAGAGAGGAACAGGATTCAATCCATTACAATCAATGATGGTGGTAAAATAATCAGAACGTGGTACATTCTGAGTATTTATCGTCTTCTTAGATATTACAGTCATGTGGATATGTTCTGAGAAATGTGTCATTTGGTGATTTTGCTGTTGTGCGAACATCATAGAGTGCACTTACCCAACCTAGAGGGTTCGTTTTTAAATTTATATATTCTTACACGGAAAACCAAATGTCCCAGCAGCATTACTAAATATCAATCATTTCCCCTACCTGATCTGCAAGGCCAGTAACAAGTGCCATATGTAGCTTCCTCTATATGCCCCATATCATCTTATGGGACCATTATCATCTGTGTGGTCTGTCACTGCCCAAAACATCATTACACAATGCATGACTGGAATTTAATTTTGTGTACGTAATTTAATTCTTACCAGTGGCTATGTTTAACAACCGACTCACAAAATGTATAAACATTTAACCACCAGTTCTTACAAGCCAGGACAGCAAGCTCCAACATGCTCCTGGCCCTTGCCTCCC
Source organism: Sapajus apella (assembly GCF_009761245.1). Classification (NCBI taxonomy): domain Eukaryota; kingdom Metazoa; phylum Chordata; class Mammalia; order Primates; family Cebidae; genus Sapajus; species Sapajus apella. Next base: position 1,711,276 of record NW_022436955.1, on the reverse strand, counting down.
CTCAGCCCTGTCCTGGGTGCCCATCTCACCTCCCTGCAGGTTCCTAGGAGGGACAGGTCAGGAAAGCTGTGTTTAGGTCCCGTACATCTCCTCTGAGGAACCTGCAAAGCCTGGTCTCCTCCTAGTTTCCCTTCTTCAGGAGGGGCCCTGAAGAAAGGACACCTCAGTGACAAGCTGTTGCCACAGTGCCATCCAGGCTGGCCAGCGGAGAGTCAAGGCAGTCTAAGCGCCTAGCATCAGGAGATGGCTCAGAAAGCACAACCCAGCTCTGTCCTCTAGGGTCATCAACCATCTCATTTCGCCGGGGACTGTCCCTGCTTAGCACTGAAGGCTCTGCCTCCCAGGAAACCCCTCAGCTCCAGTAAACTGAGAGAGCTGGTCACCCCCAGCCCATGTTATATGGTCACAATGAAAGGAAAATGCTTACACAGTCAGCCCTCTGCACAAGTCATGGGTGGCATGACTGAGGAGCTGAAGCATCACGGCTGGGTCTCCCATAGTTATTGGGAGGTGACTGTAATTCAAAAGTCCGTGAAATAAGCGGAAAACAAAGGCAGCATCTCTACCTATTTCCAGGACCTGTTTCCCCACTCTGAGACAGGCCTGCTACCCAGGGGCCACTTGGAAAAGCTCTGCACAGAGTGAACGATAATGCCAAATTGATGTTTCCAGGTCCAGCTGAGAGGAGGCAGGGATGAGGGGCAAGGAGAGGCAACCCTGAGGAGGGGGCAAGCACAGGATCCTGGAGCTGGATTCGAGTCCTCGCTGTGTGACCTGGAGGAGGTGACCCACCGCTTGGTACCTCAGTTTCCCCATCGGTGATAGGTTTCTTCCTCACCGGGTGGTTGTGCAGCTTTAGTGAGATCAACCATAGACAGCACAGTGCCTGGTGTATTGCCAGCACTCACGCAGTGCTTTTAGGAAGCCAAGCCAACTGATAGCATTGTGCGTGTCTTCTTTTTTGTCCATTTCAGAACTGTTTCCATTATGGCTGTTCTAAAGTTATTTGTGCAATCAAAACCAAACCAAACCAAACCCACGAGTATCTAGGTACATAAATATATATAAATAGAATCTGAAACCAAATGTCACACTGTGGTGGGGGGTGTATTGGGGCTGCAACCCAGCTGTTGCGGCTGACCCCAAAGCACGCCATTCTTGGAGGTGTAGCTTTACAAGAGCTGACAGAGATGCAGTGGTGCCTCCCTGAGATTATGCCAACTCGTGCCAGAACTAAAACCCGAGCAGGCAGTTCTGGCTGCTGAAGAAAGAGAGGGCAGGTGGGCGCAGCTCCTAAAGCTGAGAGTGTGTCTGTGTTTCCGGGACAGCCCAGCACAGACACAGCTCAGGCCCACATCTGCAGCCTGACACAGATTCTATTTGCCCCGCAGACTGATCTCAGCAATTTGGGGCTACTGTGGCCCCAGAGTGAGGAAACTGTGCTGCATGACAGCCACGCCCCGCAGCTGCATGGGGATAAAGCCCTCTGCTTTTCCACCTGTCTCTGAATTCCTGTCCCAGTAGTATTTCTTGTGCAGGCTGGGATGAGCACAATACTTAGGGTGCAACATTTATGGAGGTGCCCACAGCCAGTGCCAATGACCCTGCACCTCACTTTAATCCTTGTGTGTTTCTATTAGGCAAACTCTATTATTATCTCATTTCATTGTACAAAAAAGAAAAAAAAAAAACAAAAAAACACAAGGCTCAGAGAGCTGATGTTACTTGCCCCGGAAAATGACAGAGCCAAAATTCGAACCCAGACCCATCAGACTCCAGCACCTAATGGCTTAACCACTGGGCCATTCTTCCCAGCTATGTGGGCCCTCAGATGATCCTCAAGTGACCAGCGCAGCAGAAAGTATGCTGAGGCTGAGTGTGCAGGTGGCAGCTGCAGTCCCAGCTCTGGCCAGGCTCACCGGGTGACCTTGGGCAAGTCCCATTTTTTTCTCTGTGCCTCTATTTCCTTGTTTATAGAAGCTGGTGGCTATGCTGGGCCAAGAGTTATAATCTGCAGTGCCCACAGCAGCCAGGCAGCAAAGCTGATGCGAGCAGGAGGGGGGAGACGGTGTGAGACAATAGGGAGTGGGGAGGCCTTGGGTAAACTAGAGAGCGCAGGCCACACTGGGGAGCACTGCCCAGCTCCAGTGAACTGTCGCTTGAGGAAATATGAGCCCCATGTGGCCTGATCCTTCCATTTTTTAAAGGAAGCCAGAAATTTGATATTAATGTGAAAATCATAATTCTTGTAAGTTGAGGATGAATTCAAATGGATTTAAAGCCTGTCATAAGCCAAACATAGCCTATCAAGGCTAGATCTCAGCCACGGGGTCTCTAGTGAGCAACCTCTAGATTCCACGTCAGAAGCTGTAAATCTTCCTCAGTATCCACCTCCCCTTTCTATAGGACTAGAACCCCATATTTTCAGCTGGGTTCATGGCCCCCTAGAATAAAGACATTATTACCTAACGTTCCTTCCTTGCAACTGGGTGGCCATGTGACCAAGTTCTGAGCAATAGGATGCGGCCAGAAGTAAAGTCTGCAACGCTTGTGTCACACCTTTAAAAATAAAAGAGGTGCACCCTTTTAGAGGAGCAAAAAGGGAAGGGGTATGAGTGCCCGAAGTCCAGGAGCCACCACACCCACTGTGCAGCCTGGACCATTGCGGGTGACGGAAGTAAACGGTTTCTTGTTTATACGGGTCCTTACTCTGAGTTTCTTCGTTACAGCAGCCAAAGGCATAACCTACCTCGCATGGGCTCTTTCAGGGATCTTCCTCAGGGCTCATAATTTTAAAGCCAGAAGTCTCCCACAATCCTCAACTCCCACCCCCATTCCTGCCCATATACCCATTTTACAGATGGGGAGACCAAGGTTCAGAAAGGTGGGGAGTCTGTAACTTAATGAGTCAACAGTCTCTCTAAATGCAGACACAGCATGAATAGGACCCTTTCTCTACTCCAAAGAAATCTTCCAGGAGCTCTCACATCTGGGGGAAGGGACTACAGGGGGTGGAGGGGGGACAGTGCCACCCACCCCCTCTCAGGGGCCACTTGTGCTAGGCAAGGCCTTTCTTCACTGCTAGTGGCCCCTACAAGTCCCAGGCTTGCACCCCAACCCCGTGTTTTTTTGTTGTGTGCCCCCAATCCCCAAGCCCATCTCTCTCTGGGCTGAAGAGGTCTTTGGGATATTCTTATATCCACATCCTGTGACTGCTGTGTGACCTCCAGCAAATCACTGCCCTCTCTGGGAGCCTTTCCATTTAACCCAAGGCCTCCAACTGAAGTCTCTGATGCAATTGGTTTGGGATGGTGACCAGCACTGGTAGTTTTTATTTATTATTTATTTATTTTGAGATGGACTTTTGCTCTGTCATTCAGGCTGGAGTACAGTGGCGCCATCTTGGCTCACTGCAACCTCTGCTTCCCAGGTTCCAGTGATTCTCCTGCCTCAGCCTCCCGAGAAGCTGGGACTACAGATAATCACCACCACAATCAGCTAATTTTTATATTTTTAGTAGAGACAGATTTCACCATGTTGGCCATGCTGATCTCAAACTCCTGACCTCAAGTGATCCGCCTGCCTCTCCCTGCCAAAGTGCTGGGATTACAGGCAGGAGCCACGGTGCCTGGCCAGCATTGGTAATTTTTTAAAGCTCCTTCCACCCCTATGCACCCCCACCCCCACCCCTGCCCGATGGCCCCAGGTGACTGCAGGGTCGGGGCTTGTGAGTCTGGTGCTTTCGCCCTAAGGGTCCTGGGTATCGGGCACTCAGCGCTTTGCCAGTCTCAGCCATTGGCTCGGCCTTTCCCCTGGAGATGGAGAGGCTATGGGGGCAGTGATCTGGAAGGCCAGCTGTTTAGGAGTCCCTGAGGGTCAAAGTCTAGACCCAGTGTGGAGAATAAAACCCTTGGCTGGTCAAACACCAGGAGGCTGCGCCTGCTGCTCTGCAAACATGCCTGCCCAGGCCTGACCAGCAGGAGGCCTCAGCCAGCACTAGGCGGGCACCTAGCCAGGGCCACCCACCCCAGCCAAGCTAAACCTCTGCCAGAGCGAGAGAGGCCAGAGTGGGCCGCAGTGGTGCATCAGTCACTCCCAGGGTGGGCCAGAGGGTGTCACAGAGACAGCCTGGCCCTGGAGCCACGCAGATCAGGAGCCAGATGCCACCTCCAAACTCACAGTGACTTTGGGCAAGTCCCTTTTCCGTCTTGAACCTCAATGGGCCTAGTCTTGGCAACTGTGTGGTCGAGTGTCCAGCCCAGGGTCTACACCAGAGCCAGGGGCAGCAAACAGCCCTGTTATCAAGAAGCAACATAACAAGAAGAAAGGGAAAAAAGATAAGCTGATTTTTCCTTTTCTGAGTGTTTGCAGAAGTCAACAGATAGTGTCCAAGGTTAATAACTCAGGAAACAGCAGAATGAGCCTGTTATTTACAGCTCTGGGGGGCAACTGCCACAGGAGCTCAAACTTTTAGAAGTGGTTCCCCCTGGGGAGGGGCTTGCAGGAAACTGGGGCTTTTCATCCTAAGTCCTTTTTACCAGTTCGTGTTTTTTAATGTCGATTTAGAAGTATTTATTAAAAAGTAACTCGGCCGCTCCAGTGTTGATCTTCCAGGTCAGCCCTGTTAACGGAAGTATTTTTGGCCTATAAGGCCATGTATAGGGCTAAGTGTTCAGACTGTGGAGTAAGACTCCCAGAGTTAAGTCCCGGCTCTGTAACTTATCAGCTGTGCCTCCTTGGGCAAATTATTTAATCACTCTGTTCCTGTTTTCTCATATGTAGAATAGGAGTGATAATAATTCAGTGCTCCTGGTATATACAGTTAACATTCAATAACTATGAGACATTATTATATATCCCTATAACTCATATATGCAATTATTTTACAAAAATAGAATTAGTATGCTGTACACAGTGCGTGCGACTCGCTTTTCTTTCTCTTGCCAAGTTATAATGGATGTCATTTCAGGTTAGAAGATACAGTTCTAGTTCATTCTTTTTAATTAATGCAAGAATTCCATTGCATAGAATGTAAAATTCTTTAGCCATGACCCTGTATTGAAGGAAATGTAGGGGTCCTATTTTTTAGGGTAATACACTTTGCAGTAATTCACATATAATTTTTGGTACACAGGTGGCTATTTCTAAAGGATAGATTCCTAAAAGAGGGGATTACTAGGTTACAGAATTGTGCAGTTAAAAACTGTATAGATACTTGAGCCGGGGAGGTCAAGGCTACAGTGAGCGTGATGGAACCACTGCCCTTCAGCCTGGGTGACAGAGCGAGACTCGGTCTAAAAAAAAAGTATAGACACTGCTAAATTGACCCCCTTAAAAAGTAGTGCTAGTTTAGACTCCCACCATATCCATTCCAATGTGTTTTCACTTTTGCCAGTCTGGAGATAGGTGACCTCTCCAAACCGGCAAAAAGATATTTTAATGTGCATACTGTAATTCTGAGTGGCACCCAGCATCTTTTCATAACTTCATCATCCATTTTTATTTCTTCTCCTGTGAAACAAATGTTTATATCCTTTACCCAACTTTAAGACAAAAAGTAATCCTGTTTAACTTCAAAAACATTTCAGCATTCTAAATATACAAAAAAAAAAAAAAAGTACAGAATGTTGTAACTCGCGTTTAGGACAGAAGGTTCCTGAACTTTCACTGACACAGTGGCTCTGTGCTTTACTGACAATGAAGAGTGCTAAAGTTTGTTTAAAAACAACCACACTTAACTAAAAAACAAAACAAAAACTAAACACTTCTCATGCCAGCTGACCCCTGACCTTTGTCCATAGCTAAGAATGGCAGCAGAAAGCTGTCACCCTTTACAGAAACAAGACCACGAAGCTAAATGAATGCCCACTGCACAGTCAACCTGTCCAGCCTCACGGTGCATGCCGAGCTACGGCCCCTCCAAAAGGCACCTTCCCACAGCCTCAATTCAGGAGCGTTGAATTATTAAGAACCATCAAGAGCTGGTCTCCGTTGTTTTGCTCTTTTTGCAAACTATAGACAAGTGCAGTTGATAACTCAGGCTTTCTAGCCAATAACCACAGAGTTAACACAATCTTACAAATTATAAAAATGCCAGAAACATGTTTCTGTTTTTGTTTTGAGATGGAGCCTCACTCTGCCACCCAGGCTGGAGTGCAGTGGTGTGATCTCCACCCACTACAGCCTCCGCCTCCCGGGTCCAAGCAATTCTCGTGCCTCAGCCTCCCAAGTAGCTGGGATTACAGGCATGCACCACCATGCTGTGCTAATTTTTGTATTTTTAGTAGAGACAGGGTTTTGCCATGTTGGCCAAGTTGTTCTCAAATTCCTGATCTCAGGCGATCCACCTGCCTAGACCTCCCAAACTGCTGGGATTACAGACATGAGCCACCACACCCAGCCCAGAAACATCTTTAAATGCCCCAACACACCAACAGCAAAGTGCACAGAGTGAGACTATGAGAGTGCCTTTTCATTTTAAAATATTTGGGGGCCGGGCATGGTGGCTCACACCTGGAATCCAGCACCTGGGGAGGCCGGGTTCAGCGGACAGCAAATGGTTTGAGCCCAGGAGTTCAAGACCAGCCTAGGCCACATGGTGAAACAAAAAATGAAAAATGAGCCATGAGTGCTGGCGTGCACCTGTAGTCCCAGCTGCTGGAGAGGCTGAGGTGGGAGACTCGCTTGAGCCCAGGAGGCAGAGGCTGCAGTGAGCCGAGATCACACAACTGCACTCAAGCCTGGGCGACAGAGCCAGACCCTATCTGAAAAAAAAGTTTGGAATTATGTACAAATTTGATACAGTTTCAGGGTGCTCTGGACACCTATGATCACTTTATATAAACCACTGACAATTTCTAGAGGACTCTGAGAGACTACAATATGACCATGATCAAGTTTTGTAATTAACACTAATGAGGGCAACAGACAGTTCTCAAATAAGAGATGAGTCAGTTAGGGCAGCAGTGCCCAACCTTTTTGACACTAGGGACCAGTTTCGTGGAAGAAAAATTTTCCATGGGGGATGGTTTTGGGATGAAAGTTTTCCACCTCAGATCATCAGGCATTAGATTCTCCTAAACAGCACTCAACCTAGATCCCTCTCACCTGCAGTTTACAACAGGGTTCAGGTGCCTGTGAGAACCTAATGCCACTGCTGATCAGACAGGAGGCGGGGCTCAGGTGGTAATACCTGAGGGTAAGGCCCTCACCTCTTGTTGTGAGGCCGGGTTTCTAACAGGCCACAGGTGAGTACTGCTCCATGGACGGGGGACTGAGGACCCCCTGAATTCTGAAACTCCTCTGCTCTAAGATATTGACAAGGAGATGGACAGTTTTTTAAAATTCATCTTCCTCCTCCTCCTCTTCCTCGTCTACCTTTTTCCAGGCAACTTTAACTTTTGCAACATCAAGCTTTCCTTTAGACTGAGAGTCAGCAACACTCTTCTCATGATTCTTCGGTTCTCTGCCTTAGTGATGTCAGCCTGCCTTGCACTGTCACTCAAGTTATTCCCCATCACACTCAGCTTTTTTGCCACATCTCCGATAGAGATGCCGGGGTTGTGGATTTGTCCTTGGGGCAGAATTCTGAACAGAACAGGAAGAATCCAGACTGTGGCCTTTTGGGGCTTTAGGGTCCTTCTTGCCTCCCTCAGCTGGTCTGTAATCTTTTGTTTCCCAATCATAGAGCACTTTATCCACCTTGGTCATTTCATCAGCCTTAGACTTCCGTTTTCCACACATTGTCTTCCGCCTCTCAGCCCACTTCTTGGAAATTTGTGTGAAATTGACCAGCACCTCTGGGTTTTTCTGATGTTCTGCTCTGCACATCTGCATAAAGAAGGCAGAAGCAGACATCTCGCCTTTTGGTTTCTTGGGGGTCCCCTTTAGCCATCTGACTGTATTGTTCGCTCGTGTGGGCAGTGCAGGGCACCTGCTTTACACATTGTTAATTGGCATTTTTGCCATATTCTTGCTGATTCATAAGACCTCTTTGCATATTAGAAACCTTAATTCTTTAAAGCATATGCGCCAAATATTTTCCCAAGGCCTTCTGCATGTTTCTAGCTAAATTCGTGGTGTCATTGGTCATAGAAAAGTTTTGCATTTTTATATAGCAAGATGTAGTCTTCCATTATGACTTCTGGCTTTCATGTCTTACTTTGAAATGCTTTTTCTCATTGGAATTTTTTTAAAAAATACTCTCCCATATTTAATTTTTAATACCTGTATACTTTTGTTTAACATTTAATTTATCTGGAATGTCTGTGTGACGAACATGTTGTGAGGTAGGGGTCTAATTTTTGCTGGGTGAGCCTTTTTAAAAAATTGATACATAATAGTCATGCATACTTATAGGGCACATGTGATATTTTGATTCATGCGCACAGTGTACAATGATTAAATTAGGTTAGTTAGGATAATCCTCACCTCAAGCATCTATTATTTCTTTGCATTGGGAACCTTCCAAATCTCCTCTTCCAGCTATTTTGAAATAAACTATAGATTCTATTAACTACAGTCGCCCTATTAGGATCCGATTTTATTTCCATCTGGATGGAGAACCAATTGTCCCAATACCATTTATTAAGTCACCCCTTCCTGCCTGACTTGTTCTTGCCCTTTGTCAAAAGCGTCCCTCTGTCATTTTGGGCATTCTTCTTGTGATCAGCACATGGCAGAACTCGTAAGTGTTGACTCTGGGAGCAGCTGAAATGACGGCTGAATGAGAGCGAGCATGAGCCACGGTACAGAAGACCACGGTACAGAAGACCACAGTACAGAAGACCACAGTACAGAAGACCACAGAGCTCACCTCACAGCTCAGGACTCAGAACCAGGTGAATATGAGTGGCCCCCAACATAAATGGATATTTGTGGCTTTGGTGTCAATGTTTTTTCCAAATCAATTTTACTGACCTACAATAAAATTTGCACATTTTAAGTGACCGATGACTTGGCAAACATGTACACTCTCGGGCCAAACACACCAACCAAAATATACAACGTGTCCATCTTTCCAGAAGGTTTCTCTGGGGCCCTTTCCCATCAACCTCCCCTCCACCTCCACTCCAGGCAACCACGATTATCTGAAACCACACGTGTGTAGTACATTGATAACATTTTCAGAGGAATAAATAACCCACTCCAGCATGAGCCTGTTTGTTGAGGAGGAAGGCCAACTTCCCCTAAGGGACAGGACTTCTCTATTGAGGCCGACTCCCTGGGCTGGTTCAGCTAAGAAGAAATGGAATAACCCAAACCAGGTCTCCCCAAATTCGGGCAGGCAAGTTCTGTTCCAGTGATTTTTAACAAGTCTAGTAATCAGCCAGATATTTACTTAATGTTTTCTTCTAGATCAACTGGTCTTTTTGCATGTAATTCAAAATGATCACTTTGAAAAGAAAATATAATATCCTGGCCGGGCGCGGTGGCTCAAGCCTGTAATCCCAGCACTTTGGGAGGCCGAGGCGGGTGGATCACGAGGTCAAGAGATCGAGACCATCCTGGTCAACATGGTGAAACCCCGTCTCTACTAAAAATACAAAAAATTAGCTGGGCATGGTGGTGCGTGCCTGTAATCCCAGCTACTCAGGAGGCTGAGACAGGAGAATTGCCTGAGCCCAGGAGGTGGAGGTTGCGGTGAGCCGAGATCGCGCCATTGCACTCCAGCCTGGGTAACATGAGCGAAACTCCGCCTCAAAAAAAAAAAAAAAAAAAGAAAATATAATATCCCATTAAGTGACCAAGGGCACATGCCATAATCAGCAAAGGACTAGTGATGATGTAAAATGAAAAATGAACTCCTGTGCCATCTAAAATCACATGAATGCTGCCTCAGGACAACCACAGACCTGAAAGAGGTAAGGGAGAAGCAGAGGAAGAATCTGGAACTTCATTCAGGTTGGAGGCTGGTGGTGAGTGGGGAGGGAAAGGGGCAGAAGGGCGAGCCTGTCTCAGCAGGGCTGAGGGGTGAGTGCTTCCTTCATCACTAAAGCAGAGGAGTTGCTTTGGGGACAGACCTGAGTCCACACAGCCCCTCCCTGCAAGGCCATGAGAAGGTCGGGGAATAGCCCCTTAGCTCAGAGGTTCTAGGATCTTCCAGCCATAAAAGGAAACAGAGCAGTTTTTGAGGGGCCACTCAAGGAGAAAATACCTTTGAAGTCAGACAGACTGGGATTCATTTCTACTTGGGTGACCTTGGGGAAGAGAGTAACCTTTCTGGGCCTCAGTTTTCCCATCTGTATAATGGATATAATCGTAGTACCTCACTGTAAGGACTGAAGAAGTGTGGTTTGTAAAGCACACTGCCCCGAAATGCTAACCAGTCACCTTTCATTTGCCCTAGGATCTTGAAGGATACAAACACGTGGATATCAGCCTCTGCCCCAATAGCTGAGTAGTGAATCAAATCAGTCCCCACTGACAGAAGTGGGCTGGCCGTCATGAATTTTATTAATTAATTGCTCATTAAAGTTTTGCCAATGGGAGAAGTTAGCTGCCTGCAGGCTGGCAGCCCTAACTAAATGAGAATGGATTCAGGGGTTGCCCTGGAAGCAGGGCAGAATTTGCGTGAGTGGAGGCTTTGGCCATAGAGGGCCTGTAGCACCTGCTCTGGAATGCCTTGGCCAAGACCTCTTTCAGTTCTGGCTTCCTGTGAGGGTGGAGGCAAGGGGCCTGCAAGGGCCTAGCAAGGCAGGAAGCGGGCATCAGTGGGCTGGGAATTACTTTTTGCATTACTGAGCTGACCCTTCGCCAGGCTTTGCACAAATTAGCTCCTGCAATCCCTCAGGCTCTCCCAAGTGAGTGCTGCTACCACCTGAAGGCATGGATGAGGAGTGCTCAGGTGCCGACAGTTTGAGCACCAAGGTGGTCAGGCCCTGGCCACAGTGCCCACACTCAGCACTGCCCTTCCCCACTGCGGGAGCAGGCAGAGATCAGGTCCACACACTAGGAGGGACCATCACACCTTTGCCTGATGGACAGGGCAGGAGGGACCCTTGAGACTTATCTCCACTGTGCCTTACCCCATTTCATTGAGGGAATGGGGGGACTGGAGCCCGGAGAGGGGGCAGGGACTGGCTTGGGGCACAGAGTTAGAGGCTGGAACCCAGGTGTCATCCCTGTGCTCAGGGAAGGCAGGTCTCAGGTGGGCCTGGAGGCACAGAAAGGGAAGCTGCCTTTTTGAGTTTCTTCAGCCCAAGGGGAGCAGCAAGTTCCCACCCTCCCTGTGAGAAACTGCCAGCCTAAGCCAGAGAGTGGGTAACACCTACATAAATGCTATAGTTGTGGTACCTTTAGGGGCTGTCGATTCTGAAGGCTGTGGCTTCCGGGAAGGCGTCTTCATCTCTTCAGTTCACTCCATACCGCCCAGCTCTTCAGGGTCCTTGGGTAACCTCAGCAACGCAGATCCAAACTTCCAGTGCAGACCCTGGGGCTTGGTCAGATAGAGCTGGTGGCAGCAGGAGACATGATTAACCCGTCTTCTTGGTCACCAGTGGGGAAACCGAGTCCCAACAAGAAGGGACTAGGCTATCGTCACACAGCAGCTGTGATGGCAGAGCTGGGACTAGAATCCTGGGAGTCCTGCTTTCAATAATGAAGGCAAATAGACACTTCCTGGCAAATAAAAGCTGAGAAAGTTCACCACCAGCAAACCTTCACTAGAGACAATTCTAAAACATGTACTTGAACAGAAGGAATCTGATTCAGTTAGAAGGTCAGAGGTCACAAAAAGAATAGGGAGCAGAGAAAGCGGTAACTATGTGGACAGACGTGCCCGAGCACTGACTGTATAAAACAGTAATAATCATATCTAGTAGAGCTTGAATGAAATGTAAATACCAGACAACATAACATAGGAATTGGGGTAAGGAAGGCAATAGAATCAAAGCTTTCTAATATCAATGCATTGTCCAGAAGGGCAAATGTTTTCATTAATTGTGGCTTTGATAAGTGTGTATGTTGTAATTTCTAGGGCGAACACTAGAAGAGGTTACACACTATGGCCCATGGGTTAAATACAGATTGCCTTCTGTTTTTATAGGATCTGCAAGCTAAGAATGGTTTCTAGATATTTAAATAGCTATAAAAAACCTGACTGTGGCCCACAGACCATAAAATATATATTATCTGGCCCTTTACAGAAAAATGGTCTCTAACCCCTGCACTAAAGGGATAGAAACAGTATGTCATTTCAAACAAGCTAAGGGATGAAATTAAATGATAAAATGTATGCAGATAGTTTTTTAAATCCAGAAAAAAGAGAAAGAATAGAATGAATACGCAGGTAAGATAGATAAAGTTAATAGATTTAATTCTAAACATTTACAAAGTATACATTATATTTACATTAACATATACATCTACATTAAATATAAATGGACTATATGCTCCAGTTAAAAGGCAAAGAATTTCAGACTGGGTTTGGAATGGGAGGAGGAGAAGTTACGCTGTTTAGAAAAGAAGAGATACATTTAAAGCATAAGACGAAAGTTTAAAGTAATAAGGTAAAAATACTAGTGAAGAGAAAGTTGAAAAATTACCCATGGGGTACAGTGTCCAATATTTGGGTGATGGGTATACCGGAAGCCCAATTGCACCATTACACATGTAATACCCATGTAGCAAATAAGCACATGTATTCCCTGAATCTGACACACATACACAATTTATTTCATACACTTTCACACACACACACACACACACACACACATACACATAGAGAGAGAGAGAGAGAGAGACAAAGATGGATGTAACTATTTGTGTTTATGAATAACAAAATGAACTTTAAGGCAAAAAGCAGAGGTTAAGATAACAAAAGTTACTAGGAAGACATAACAATATCAAATTTGTGCCTACAGCATAAGCTCAAAATATATATAAGCAAACCTTAATAGGGCTATGGAAAAATCAACAGATATAATAGAAGATTTTAATATACCTTTTTCAATTTAGTTTTAAAAAGGGTCAAAAGAATATAAAAGATTTGAAGAACTCTGTTAATAAGCTCAACTTAATGAGCATACGTAGAACACTGTGCACAATTGTTGTAAGATACATGTTTCAAACAGAACATTTTTAAATTTGGTTCATATTCTAGGCCTAAAACAAATCTTGATAAATTTCTATGAATTTTTTTTCTTTTGAGACGGAGTCTTGCTCTGTTGCCCAGGCAGGCTGGAGTACAGTGGTGCAATCTCAGCTCACTGCAGCCTCTGCCCACTGGGTTCCAGCGATTATCCTGCCTCAGACTCCTGGGTAGCTGGAATTACAGGCACACGCCACTACGCCTGGCTAATTTTTGCATTTTTAGTAGAGACCCAGTTTCGCCATGGTAGCCAGGCTGGTCTCAAACTCCTGACCTCAGGTGATCTGCCCGTCTTGGCCTCTCAAAGCGCTGGGATTACAGGCATGAGCTACCATGCCCAGCCAATTTCTAGGAATTTTAACCATTCATGTAATGTTCCTTGGACCACAAAATAACTAAGCTAAAATCAATTTAAAAAATAACTAGGGAATCCCCATAATGTGGAAAATTTAAAGGGATACTTCTTTATAAAATATCACAGATAAGTTATAATATAAAACTAAAAACATTTTGAAATGAACAATATTGAAAATATATATATCAAAGTAGGAAATTTTTCAAAGTTAATACTTATAAGAAAATATATATCATATATTACAAAAGAATAAAGACAAAATTAATGAGCTAGGCATCCATTTCAAGGAGCTTAGAAAAAGAATAGTAAATTCAACCCAAAAAATGTAAGGAAGGCCAAAGAATTATAAAAGCACAACTTAATACAATAGTAAGCATACAATTAAGAAAATGATCAAAAATCAAAATTGGCTCTTTGAAGAGACTATCAAAATTGGCAAACCTCTAGAGAAATAACAAAGACACTAGAAAAAAATACGAATAACTTATGTCAGGTAGAAAAAGAAGAACATTATTATGACCATAATTATATAAAAAGATAATATTATGAACAACTTTATGCAGATAATTTTAAATTTTATAAAAGTCTTAGAAAAGCGAGGCCAGGCATGGTGGTTCACATCTGTAATCCCAGCACTTTGGGAGGCTGAGGTGGGTGGATCACCTGAGGTCGGAAGTTTGAGATCAGCCTGACCAACATGGAGAAACCCCATCTCTTAAAAAAAAAAAAGAAAAAAAAAGTCTTAGCAAGCATTGCTTACCTAAACTGACATAAGTAGAAGTAGAAATTCTGAGCAGTCCTAGACATTATATAATTTGCATTTATACTCAAAAATCTTTCCACAGTGAAAACTTAAGACCAGACAGTACCATTGGCAAGTTATATCAAACATTCTAGGAATAAATAGTAATTCTAAGTTGGCTTCAAATTCTTATGAAGACTCAAACTCATTTTATGAATCTGGCATAGGCTTGACACCTAAGCCCAACAAGATAGTACAAGAAAGAAAAATTACAGGCTACTCTCTCTCAAGAACATAGATGCAAAAATTCTTTTAAAAAGTTAGTAAACTAAATCCAGTAACACATAAAAAGATAATGTAAGGTTTAACAAATGCAACGCATATTTTATATTACAAAAAAAAATAATTTAATTCACGACATTAAAAGATCGAAGTAGAAAATTAAAATAAACATCACAACATATGCAAAAAGATGTTTGATGAAATTCAACATTCATTCATAATTTTAAAACAAACAAAAACCCTTAGCAAACTGGAAACAGAAGGGAACTCCCTAAATCTGATAATATCTGATCCAGTATATATGCATATGATGCCCTGCAGCAGATAGTATACTTTCAGGTGAAACTGTTGAAAACTTTCCCTTGGAGATTGGTAACAAGATAAGGAAGCTAACTATTACCACAGCTGTTAAACTCTTGCTCTGTAAGACCTGGCCTGTGTACCAAAGAAAATAAATAAAACATACAGGGATTGGAAAGATAAAAATGAACTTTATCATTCACAGATGATATGATGTATACATGAGAAATGCAAAGCAACCCACAGATAAACTATTAAACTCAATGAGAAAGTTTAGCAAGTTTGCTGAATACAAAAATTAATATTAAAACATCATTATGAGGCCAGACATAGTGGCCCATGTCTGCAATCCCAGCACTTTGGGAGGCTGAGGCAGGTGGATCACTTGAAGCCAGGAGTTTGAGCCCAGCCTGGCCAACATGGTGAAACCTCATCTCTACTAAAAATACAAAAATTAGCTGGGTGTGGTGGCACGTGCCTGTAGTCCCAACTACACGGGAGGCTGAAGCATAAGAATCACTTGAACCTGGGAGGCAGAGGTTGCAGTGAGCCAAGATGGCACCACTGCACTCCAGCCTGGGCAGCAGAGTGAGACTGCATCTCAAAACATATATATATTATGTAATACTATTTAGTAGCCATAACAATTAGGAAATGAAAATTTTTAAAAATCACTGCAATAGGCAGCCTCTAAGGCAATCTGCTAGTGAATGCTTCCTCCTGATATTCATGTCTTTGTGTAATCTCATCTTCTTCTATGGGATGGGTTTGGTGACTCACTTCTAATGAATAGAATACGGCAGAAATCATGGAATGTCACTTCTGATATTAGGTTATAAAGTGTGTGGCTTCCATTGGGTACTATTTACTTCTTAATGCTTAAAAATAAATACTAAGCCAGGCTTGGTGGTTCACACATATAATCCCAGTGCTTTGGGAGGCTGAGGCAGGAGGGTCACTTGAAGCCGGGAGTTCAAGACCAGCCTAGGCAACGAAGCAAGACTCCCATCTCTACAAAAAATATTAAAAATAGCTGATGATTGTGGTGCCCACCAGCAGCCACAGCTACTCAGGGAGAATGGGAGGATCAATTGAGCCCAGGAGTTTGAGGCTACAGTGAGCTATGATTGTGACACTGCATTTTAGAGATGGAGTAGACCCTGTCTCTAAAAATCAATCAATCGATCAAACCAACCCAAACACATCACCAATCCTCTTCCCCACCTTGGGTTCCCCACCTTAGTTACAGACAGGCAACCCCAACTACCCAAGAGTCCAAGGCACCAGCCTTGATGATGCCCCATCTCACCTGACCTGCAATGTGGGTTCTACCTCCCAACACCTCCCGGAGCCTCGCCCTTCCCTCCATTCCTGCTGGCAGCACAATCTTGCGTTGTGGTTCATCATCCTTCATCACCCCCAACCCCAAGCCTGTGCCACTTCCCCTCCCTTTTCTCATAACACTGTGGTCTTGGTGTAGAAGTCGCCTCCCATAGGAAACCTTCCTGCCCTGCACCACCTGACCCAGGCTGTGTGATCCCTCCCAGCCCACTCTAACACCCACTAGAGGAAGCGGCCAAGCCTGCAGACTCCAGGCACCCCAGAGAGGTCTGTGTTCCTGCAGCCTGGGTTCCTGAGTGAGGGAGCAAATGTAGGACCTGCCCAAGCCCAGAGGCTCCCACTGTGCCAGCCACAGCCTGAAAGCAGGTCCAGGGTGCCTCTGAGAAGAAGGCTTCTCAGCCTTAGCAAAGCTTTCCCTGGACCAAGCCTGGAGGGTCCAGAAAACCACGATGAGACCATGGAGTCTAACTCAAGGCCCTTTTCCCCTTTTCCTTCCAGGAGCAAGCAACCTAAGCCACCCAGATTTTTGTTTCCCCCAAGGGCCTTCTCCACAAAGGACAAATTGAATTTCCTCCCTATGCAGGGTAGGGGAGGCCTTGGATTCTAATATGATGTAAAAATTAATAAGGAAATATGACGTTTTTGCACACCAAGCTTGTCCACACACATCTCACTATGTTATCACTGTCTGGTACTTCTCCAGTCCCCAGCAAATGGTGAGCCAAAGGTGGGGGAGTAAAGTGGCAGAAGCAGAAATCAGGTCTCCTTCCTTCAGAGGGTACCCTGGAGCTGAGCAAGTCCTGGCTCAACAGAAGGTTTCACTGCATGTTGGTTAGATAGTGGGTAGATGGGACAGGTGTTTGAACATTGGATGGGTGGGTGGGTGGGTGGGTGGATGGATGGATGGAGAGATGAAAGCACAGACATTAGAATGGACAGATGGACAGATGAGTGGATGAAGGAGGAAGGAAGGATGGATGGATGGATGGATGGATGGACGGACAGACATTAGAATGGACAGATGGACAGACGAGTGGATGAAGGAGGAAGGATGGATGGATGGATGGATGGACAGACAGACATTAGAATGGACAGATGGACAGATGAGTGGATGAAGGAGGAAGGATGGATGGATGATGGGTGAAGGACAATGGACAGACGAATAGTCAGATGAATGGCTGGATGAAGAAACAGGTGAATGGATAGATGAGCAAATGGAAGACAAAGGGATAATGGATGGATGGGCAGACAAAAGAATGAACAGATAAATGGATGAATGGACAAAAGTATAAATGGATAGGTGGATGTTAGAACCACAGACAGACCAACAGATGGAGGGACACACTTACCAATGTTCTTCTTTAACAGGAGTGGGAAAGTCAAGCCAGAGCCTCAAACCTGCTCTTGCTAGAAATGCTCCATCTCTCAGATGGCAGGGATGTCATCGTCGCCCACAGGTGCTGGGAGGAGGGAAGAAGGCAGACGTGGTCAGCCCTGACCCCTGGTGGTGGTTACGGCTGCTGGGACCTTAGGGGCTATGGGAAGCTGGGAAGGCTGGGACCTTCCAGCACACTCTGATCTTCTGACATCCAGGCAGGCTCCCATCAAAACATTCTTACACAGTCTGCCACACCTATAGTGTGCTAGGCACCAGACCAGGAGTTTGCTTGCACCCTGAAGGGCCTAATCTTCGCCAAGCCCTGCTAGAGAGCTGCTGGGGCCACCGTGGACAGGTGACTCATACAGCCTACATTGATGCATTGTTTGTCATGCCAGGCAGCGAGCCTGGCCGCTCACTCTTTTCTCATCAGCCCTTGAAGTAACACCCAGGACAACCCCCATTTGACAAGTGAGAATACAGAGCCTCAGAGAGGCCAAGAGGCTTGTGTGGGGCTATGGTGAGTGAGCGGCAGAATCCAGGCTGTCAGGGACTCCCCACCTCACCCCGCCCATCCTTACCAGCCTTGCTCCCCGCCTCCCTGCCGGACCCTGCGGGGAGGAAAATTTAGGTCAATGTTCTAAGCATGCTGGCCTCAGCATGAACACACACAGCCCTGCCACCTCAGATATCCCTGCCCAGTAGGGTCACTCCCAACCTCTCACAGTTCTGATGTGGATCTCGGCTCCAGCATTTCGTGGCTGTGTGACCTTGGGCAAGCCACTTAACCTGTCTGTGCATCAGCTCCTCGTGCACATTCCCAGTATGACACTTAACACAGGACTGGTGTCAACATTCAACGAGCAAACAGAAAGCATTTAATTCATCGAGAGTGTTTCCTCTTATCATTGCTAGGGAGGAAATGGGCTTAGAGGAAAAAAAAGCCTGAATATTCAAGAGATAGCAATTGCCCCTCACCTTTCTTCATCATTTTTCAATAACACAACGGAATCATCACTCTTCTTAGAAACAGCGCCCTGCTCCTTTTCCTGCAAATAAAATCCAAATTCCTGAGTCTCTCCTACCCCTCCCTGCCTCCCCTCCCCAACCCCAGAGGCACCCTGAATTTTGTATGTACCCTTTATAGCTCTGTCTGTATAGCTCAGTGCAATATAAGTGTTTAGATACGTATTATTTACTTTTTCTTGGCATTAAACCATTATTTAAAAGATATGGGCTGGGTGCAGTGGCCCATGCCTGTAATCCTGGCACTTTGCCAGGCTGAGGTGAGCAGACCAACTTGAGACCAGGAGTTTGAGACCAGCCTGGCTAACATGGTAAAAATCAGGCTCTACTAAACATACAAAAAATTAGCTGGGTGTGGAGGGACGCGCCTACAAGCAGACCCAGCTATTCTGCTGAGGCAGGAGAATCACCTGAATACGGGAGATGGAGGATGCAATGAGCTGAGATCGCACCACTGCACTCCAGCCTGGGCAACAGAGTGAGACTCACTCTCAAAAAAAAAAAAAAGTTAAAAATAAAAATAAACTATGCTACAGGGATACAGTAACCAAAACATTTTGGTATTGGTATTGGTACAAGACACAGACCAACGGAACAGAATAGAGAACCCAGAAATAAGACTGTACACCTACAACCATGTGATCTTTGACAAACCTGACAAAAACAAGCAATGGG